>NC_062218.1:131780441-131935140 GCF_902686445.1 Sciurus carolinensis | reverse complement strand
TCTTTGCAACAGGAGGCTCTGGAGTAGGCAGTCTCCCATGGAATCAGGGAAGGTGAAGCAAGGACTTAGTAACAAGCACTTGCTCTCCTGGAGACCTGGAGGAGGGAAGACAGACTGCTGTTCATTGAAGCCTGTGGGATACACTCCCACCATCTCAGCACATCAGGCCTCCTGACAGTCTGCTTGTTGCTTCCTCCTCACTCTCCCACCCCACAGGGAAGTGAAGTGAAGCAGGGGTAACCAGGGCCAGGGCCAGCATGTGATGAAGGCACGGGCCCAGAGTGTGACCAGGACTGGGGCCCAGTGTGTGACCAGGGCCAGGACTCAGAGTGTTACCAAGGTTAGGGCCCAGATTCTGACCTTGGTCAGGACCCAGAGTGTGACCAAATCCCGGGCCCAGAGAGTTACCAGGGCCATGGCCCAGAGTGTAACCAAGGTACAGAGTATGATCAGTGTCATAATCCAGAGAGTGATCAGGGTCAGGGTCCAGAGTGTGACCAGGGCCCAGAGTGTGGCCATGGTCAGGTCACACAATGTTACCAGGGCCTGGACCCAGTGTGTGACCATGGCCAGATTGCAAAGTGTGACCAGGGCCAGGGACAAGAGGGTGACCACAGTCAGGACCCAGTGTGTAACCAATATCCAGGCCCAGTGTTTGACCAAGTCAAGGCCAGAGTGTGACTAGTTCAGGGCCCTGATGCGACCAGGTCAGGGTCCAATTAGGACCAGGTCAGTGTACAGAGTGTGAACAGGTGAAGGCCCTGGGCATGACTAAGATCAAGGCTCAGTATATGGCCAGGTAAGGGCTCAGAGTGTGACAAAGGCCAGGGTCCCGAGTGTAACCATGGTCAGGATATACAGTGTGACTATATCAGGGTCCAAATTGTGCCCAGAGTCAGGGCCCTGTGTTTGACCAGGTCAGGACCCAGTTTTTACCAGGCAGGACCCAGTTGTGACCAGGCCAGGGCACACCTGTGAATAACAACAGGGCTTCTACCTGCTACCTTTCTTACCTTGCCTTCCTTTCTGAATAACTGGTGCCCTAGGGAACAATTTGAGTCCAGAGTTTAACATGCAGTGTGTGGAGTTGATAGAAGATCTGTCTGCCCCTTTGAGGTCCTCTGGAAGAAGGCAGTCCTGCTGTTACCCTGTAGTGGTGGGGGGCGGGTGGGCAGAGCCAGAGCAGTCACAGTGTTTGCTGAGCAGTTATGGCCAATCTCATGGCCCAGATTAGACATGGGGTCTTCCTGGGCCTGCTCTGCTGCTTGAGGCCCTGGTGCCAGATGCACATTTCATCTCCATCGCATGTCCCCCTACATCCAGGAAGGCAGGCACTCATTTTATCATACATCAGTCTGGCAAGGGAGAACGGGAAGCAATTGATTAGTTAGTGTCAAGCACTCTTGACACCTTGGCACTGGATTTGGGGAGATTTGCCTCAGTTCAGGGATCCAAGATTCCTACTTCACAGACATCCACCCACAGGCATGCACCCTGGTGTTTGGAAGCACCAATCTACCAAGCCCTCCAATTGGTCCTGGTCACCCACCTTCCAGCCCACCTTGCAGACAGCCTGCTGATGATTCTGGGAGCCCACAAGTCACCATTATGGCAGTCTGCTCCTCACCAGGGCAGGAAACTGAGGCCCTGAGTAAGACCCATCCTGTGCCCTGCTCCTCCCCTGAGCAGCAGATGCATGTCATTCTGGGGACATGACAACCTAGGTCAATCCAGAACCTCAGCAAGGCAAAATTGTCCTCAGGGACCCTAAGCACACAAGTCAGGGTACCCAGGGGCTCACCTGGCCCTGCCCAGCTGGAACAAAGGCAGCAAACAGGGCAGGCATCTCAACCCTGGTCCAGGCAGGCAGGTGGGTGGGTATGCACAGTACATGTCTGGTCTGCCTGAGCTCATCTGACTTTCACAGGGCCCTCAGTGTTGGGGTCCTAGTTCTCTCCTGGCTACCACATGGTGGCTACCAGGTGTTCTCAGATGATGAACACTTCTGCAGTTCACCTGGATTCCACAGGCTGCTAGGGGACCTAAGTCATGGAATCAGGACCAAGGGCTCATCCCTTGGGGGATGCCACCCTGCTGACTAATACTGGACAGATCCATTCCAGCTCAGGAATACAGAGGACAGAGGTGGCATGCCTGATGCTGAGCATGGAGGCTGTCAGTGAGCCCACCCAGACTCTCCAGGGACCTATATCCCAGTTGGGGGCTCTGAGAATGATCTGCACAGCATGGCTCTTTTTCTGTGTGACCTGAGCAGCTCTACACTCTTGGGTCCTACCCAGACTCTTAAGGTTGACTGAGAACTGAGCTGTGTTCTGCTTGGTGCCAGAGGACTAGAAGTTAGTGCCTGCCTGGACTGCTAAAGGGTCTTTCATCCTGCATCCAGGGTGTTCTCTTGACATCACAAATCATAGCCAGGAATCCTTGGCCCTGGGTGCTGTCACCTCACCAAGTACCCCATGTATCCAGACCCTACCTTAGGCAATGCAACAGGCAGAGGTAGGGGTTGGTGAAACCCAGGTCCTCACGTCCCCCAACACAGCCTTCAAGGCTATGTTTCCTGTCTGGTGAGGGACTGAATATGAGCCCAGGAACACATGAACAGGAGTGAGGGACTGCCTCACCTGGGGTGCTGGACACAAGGGTCCCTGGAAGGCTTTTAACTTTACACTTTCAGTCCTGTGTGGCCTGACCAGGACCTGGATCTGTCAATCAAATAATATTCCAGGTGCTGAGTGTGGGAATTTGGTCTTTCTTCTCAACACCAGGATTCTGCATGGGAGTAATGGCCCCATTTAATGGGAAAGTAAACCAAGGACCTGGGGTCATGACGAGCCAAGTCACACCCAGGGTGAGGCCTGCCCTCCACTCAGGGGACTGTATTCTCCTGTCTCTGAGGTGACAGATTTCCTGGTGTGGGCTCATGTCTTTTCTGTGTTGGTAGAGTCACCACCCTCCTGAAACCCAGCTGCAATAGAAACACTGGTGACCTGAGATACAACCCAGTCTGCCACATGCTGATGGACTGATCAAGACTCCTGGGAGCAGCCTGGGAGTGCCCCACATGATGGAGCCTTTACCTTGGACAGCAGCCAGGTTCAGCAGTGACAGGAGGAGCAGACCTACTCCCAGCAAAACCCCAGCTCCCTGAGTCCTCCCAGTATCCCAGGAGAGAGCTTGTTCTACTGCCTCCCCCAAAAGGGAGTTGCAGCCACGCTGTCTTATTTATGGGCCAGTGCAAAAGGCCGAGATCAGCCAGGAGAGCAGCAAAATCCCTCTAAGATAGTCAGAACGAGAGCTGGACTTGCCACAGTAATCAACCTGCAAGTTCTGCTTGTTGTGACTAAGCTTCACCGCAGGTCACCGGCACAGTACAGCAGGAAGCTCACAGATGTGCAAACAGAAAAATGCCCTAGAGACATCCTGGTTCTTATCCTAGGGACCTGTGGAACATCACCTGTCATCATAAGGGGACTTTGCAGATGGGATGAACATAAAGATGTGGATGAGGGGAGGTGATCCAGGAGGCCCAGGGGCCCTGATGTCATCCCAGCCTCTTAGCAGATGGAAGCAAGAGGCCAGGGGTCAGAGACAGACCAGTTGACTGCTGTCCTTACCCCAAGATGGTCTTTCCCACACCTGTGTCCTCAGGTCTGTAAGGACAGGAAGCCCACATTAACCAGATGTCCCCAGGCCTCACTTTCCCTACATCAACTTAGTCCCAACGTTCCTCCCAGCCAGAATCATAGCTTCACACTCTGCTGCTGTGTCTGTTCAGAGCAACTGTGCTATGGCAGGGCCCCTCCTGCTTTTGTCTCTGTGCCCCTGCCACCTTCTGCACTGCAGACTTGTGCCCTCAGTCACACTGGCCCAGTGTCTCCTGGTGCCCCACCCAGGGCACATTGTCCACTCCTTGTTCTGTGTGCTGGAGGTCCTGGTTCCTTGGTTATGATGAGGAGATGGAAACCAAGATCCAGGGTACCTGGTTCTTTCCAGCTCTGCCACTTATTTGCTGTGTGAACTTGGGTTGGTCTTTGAACTTCCCTGAGCCTCAGTGGCCTTATGTGTAAATGGAGTCTCATGACAGCATCTACTTCCTAGGGTTTGGGAAGTAAGTTTGATGCACACAAAATCATTGTTGGATGTCACTGTCCCCTGGAACATCCTAGACAATGTCTGCAGTTCCTGCACCACAGTGTGACCATCTTCCAAATTCTGACAGTCTGCTGCAGACTAACAGTCTGGTAGGAGTGCAAGGGTCTTCCTGTACCCGCGGCTGGTCAGGCAGTGCAGGCCAGTTGGTCTGTTGTGGCCCTGGCACTTGGTTGGCAGCACTGTGATGAGCACAGGCTCTGGATGGGTCACCTGAGGCTCCAGGCCCAGCAAGCCCTCTGCTGGGAGGAGTGCCTTCAGAATGCCACAACACAGCCTGCCACCCTGTATGTCCCAGCAGCATCTGAGGATCCCTGAGGCATATTCACACACAACCTTGGCCCCTGAGTCACTTCATGTGACTCACGGCCTTTCCACAGCTTCATGGCAGGACTAGAGCTCATGAGCTTCAGGCATCCTTCCTCTTCCTCTGGCTCCTGGCCATTTCTACTATCCCACTGCTGAGTACAGGCCCAGAGACTCTGGATCCTGGAAGTGCTATAATAAATTCAGCACTTCCCAGGGGATGTTGATCAGTGGGTCTGGTTTGGTGGCTGGGGATTTTCCCTCTCCCTGGGGATGAATCATGAAGCGTGAGAAGAAGCCCAGATACCACAGGCCCTGAAGCTCACACTGAACAACCACAGCAGAGTCTCTGCCATCTCTTCTTCCCTCTCTCTTTCCAGGCTCCCTGCTGTATGGGTCCTACTGCCCCTGAGACTCTGCCCTTTCCCCTCCCCATTTGATTCTTTCATCAGCCTCTTGTCTTCCATGTTCTCCCAGTCTGTCCTGAGATCCTCCCCTCCTTCACGTGGCCCCATCATCTCTCCCAAATGGTGGTGACTTTCTCCAGTTGCAAGTCTGCCACTCTCTGAGCCCCCTTACTTACCCACTGACCTGGCCACAGCAGCAGACTTCTGCTGCCCCAACTGCAGAGCTGCCATTGGTGGGTTGGTCCTAACCCATGCAGCCTCCCTCCTGTCCAACACTCCAACCTGCTGCCCTGGCCAAGGCTCCAGACACTTGCCCTCTGTTCTGCCTCCACCCTCCTGGCTCTGCTGCAGGGCACCTCTGACAAGGCCACTGCCCTGCTCTACTTCAGGGACTTCTCCCCAGGGGGCTCCTGCCTCTCACCAGAATAAGCCCCAACTCCCAGGACTCTGTCCAAGTTCCTAGCCCCTCTGAGACCTGAGCCTGCTTACCTCATCTCTGGACATTTCTGAGAATGCTCTGATGCTGCCGTGGTTCTTACTTCTCACCACTGAGAACAAAGAATAACAGGAACAGAAAACACTGGAAAGCCATCCATTAAGGGCACCCTGGACCTTCACCTGGATAGACCTGCAATGCTCTCCTGAAGTCCCTGGGTTGCCCTTGCCAATTAACCCATGCTTATGGTTCTAGCACCAGGTCACAGACTTCTCCATTCTGGAAACATCCATTAGTAGAATCAGGAGGAGACACTACTCTGATTCAAGTGGACTTGGTGCTGTGCATCTCTGTTGAGGGCCTGTCCAGTCTCTGTTCTGTGATGCTGAGTGATGGCTGTGTGAGTGTTTCACAGAGGCGCCTCCTCTCTCCTATTGTTGGACACATTGGGCGTGACCTACATTCAAGAGTCCCCCAGATTCTTTTCTTTCTCCTGGTTGTGTGCTTGGGGCAGTAAGCGCTAGGGCACAGGAAGTCTGCTGTGGAGGATGAAAGCCACCACCTAGGCTGTAACAAAATGCCAGAAGGCTGCAGGAGGAAGGGTTTCCTCTAGCTTGAGTTTTAAATGACCTCAGTTCTGGGTTTCTCAGGGCATGGGGTGAGGCAGCACATCATGGAGGAGTGCATGGCAGGACAAACTCTGCACTTCATGTCTGGGTTGCAAGAGAGAAGCAGTATGAGCTCAAGTCTCACAGTCCTCTTCAAGGACATACCTCAGGGTCCCGAACCCCCCCAGGGCCCAAACTCCTACATAACTCCCCTTCTCAGGAGCACCATCCGGTACTGACCTTGAACAGTAGACCTGTGGGACACTGTCCTCCATGAAGTCCTGCTGTGTTTCCACTCCTGGTGCTGCATTGAGACACACCCATGCTGAGACAATCACTAGGTTTCTCTGAGGCCCAGTCTGACCTGCACCCTGTCTACAAGGCAGACCCAGGCCATCTGTCTTGTGAACCAGCTTTCATCCTGTATCCAAAGTGGGAGTGCCACATCTTCAGAGGGTAGTGGATCTAAGGGGCTGGACAGAGGCCTCTGGTGTATGACCAGACTCTGACTCACCTGCTGTCCTTGCATACCCCAGCTGCCCCTGGGTGGATTCCCTGCTGTTTGGACCAAAGTCCACCCCACTTCCTGGATAGGGGCTCAGCCTCTCCTCTGGGCAGTATTGTGGCTCTGCCCTAAGCCATGGTACGCTCCCTGCCAAGGCCACAGGAAGACTGCGGGCTTTGGAGACAGCAGGAAAGGGCACAGGGAAGAATGCAGAGCAGGTGAGCAGCAGTTGAGGTGTCAGTAGGGGAGTCATGACCCTATCTCTTCTTCAAACCCCATGGTAATCCTAGCATGTAGGTGTTCTGGGACTGCCAAGGGGACACCAAGTATAAACATCAAGAAGGAAGACATTCCTTTCATTAGAGAGCATCCTGGCCCAGCAGCCCAGAGAAGGAACCCTGTAACTCTGTCCTGGTCAGGAACCTTCTCTTGAGCAGGTGTTACCCTGGAAGCTCTGGTGGAAGCCACCAGGCTGGACTGGCTCCAGTGATGTCTGCCTGGACTCTGGAGCAGGGCCACTCTCCATTTCAGTTGGGAGGCTTTAGTGGTGGAACAAGAAAGGGAGGGTGTAGAGAGTGGCCCCTGGTATGAGCAGGGCCTCTGTCAGAGCATTTTCCAGTGGCCAGCATGCTGGCTTCCTACCCAAGCCTTCTCTCCTGTGTGTGGGCACTGGAGGCTACAACCTCAGGATCCATGCACTACAGACATGGACACGGAGTCCATGGAGTGATCCTCCCCCTTGTGGTCTTCCCAGTGCCACATGAACTGGCTCCTGGGGTTTCCTGAACATTGCATGAGCACAAGCCATGGGTGGATTTCCAGGGAATTCCACAGGCAAGACAGGGTGCTTCCAGCATGTCCTCCACTGGGCAAAGGTAGGCAGGCTCCTGCTTGGCACCTGCCCGACCAGCCCACTGTCGTCTGGACACTAGAATTCTGTGGAGGAGGCTAGGGCCTTGGCTTATAAGTCAGGCTCTAGGCTTCCTTGTCTGCCCCAAGCAGACCTGTGCCCTATAACTGCACCTGACCACCAGAGGGCAGGGTGACACGACCAATGGGTAATTTTTTTTTTTTTTTGGCTTTTATTTATTTTTATTTATTTTTTTTAATTTTTTATTGTAAACAATGGGATACATGTTTCTCTGTTTGTACATGGCGTGAAGGCATACAATTTGTGTAATCATAAATTTACATAGGGTAATGTTGTTGATTCATTCTGTTATTTTTTCCCTTTACCCCACCCGCCCACCCCTCTTTTCACTCTATACAGTCCTTCCTTCCTCCATTCTTGCCCCCGTCCCTAACCCTAACTCTAACCCTAACACTAACCCCCCCACCCCCATTATGTGTCATCATCCACTTATTAGCGATATCATTTGTCCTTTGGATTTTGAGATTGGCTTATCTCACTTAGCATGATATTCTCCAATTTCATCCATTTGCCTGCATATGCCATAATTTTATCATTCTTTATGGCTGAGTAATATTCCATTGTATATATATACCACAGTTTCTTTATCCATTCATCAATTGAAGGACATCTACGTTGGTTCCACAATCTAGCTATTGTGAATTGAGCAGCTATGAACATTGATGTGGCTGTATCTCTGTAATATGCTGATTTTAAGTTCTTTGGGTATAGGCCAAGGAGTGGGATAGCTGGGTCAAATGGTGGTTCCATTCCAAGTTTTCTAAGGAATCTCCACACTGCTTTCCAGAGTGGCTGCACTAATTTGCAGCCCCACCAGCAATGTATGAGTGTACCTTTCTCCCCACATCCTCGCCAACACCTGTTGTTGCTTGTATTCTTGATAATCGCCATTCTAATTGGGGTGAGATAGAATCTTAGGGTGGTTTTGATTTGCATTTCTCTTATTACTAGAGATGTTGAACAGTTTTCCATATGTTTGTTGATTGCTTGTAGATCTTCTTCTGTGAAGTGTCTATTCATTTCCTTAGCCCATTTGTCGATTGGATTATTTGCATTCTTGGTGTAGAGTTTTTTGAGTTCTTTATAGATTCTGGAGATTAGTGCTCTATCTGAAGTATGATTGGCAAAGATTTTCTCCCACTCTGTAGGCTCTTTCTTTGCATTGCTGATAGTTTCCTTTGCTGAGAGAAAGCTTTTTAGTTTGAATCTATCCCAGTTATTAATTCTTGCTTTTATTTCTTGTGCTATGGGAGTCCTGTTGAGGAAGTCTGGTCCTAAGTCGACATGTTGAAGATCTGGACCTACTTTTTCTTCTATAAGATGCAGGGTCTCTGATCTGATTCCAAGGTCCTTAATCCATTTTGAGTTTAGTTTCGTGCATGGTGAGAGATATGGGTTTAGTTTCATTCTGTTGCAAATGGATTTCCAATTCTCCCAGCACCATTTGTTGAAGAGACTATCTTTTCTCCATTGCCTATTTTTGGCCCCTTTGTCTCGTATGAGAAAATTGTATTTATTTGGGTTTGTGTCCGTGTCCTCTATTCTGTACCATTGATCTACCTTTCTATTTTGGTACCAATACCATGCCGTTTTTGTTACTATTGCTTTGTAGTAGAGTTGAAGATCTGGTATTGCGATACCCCTGGCTTCACTCTTTCTGCTAAGGATTGCTTGAGCTATTCTGGGTTTCTTGTTCTTCCAGATGAATTTCATAATTGCTTGCTCTATTCTGTAAGGTACTCATTGGGATTTTAATTGGAATTGCATTGAATCTGTATAACGCTTTTGGTAGTATGGCCATTTTGACAATATTAATTCTTCCTATCCAAGAACTTGGGAGATCTTTCCATCTTCTAAGGTTTTCTTTAATTTCTTTCTTTAGTGTTCTGTAGTTCTCATTGTAGAGGTCTTTCACCTCTTTTGTGAGATTGATTCCCAAATATTTTATTTTTTTGAGGCTATTGTGAATGGGGTTAGTTTTCATAATTATTCTTTCCAAGATTCATCACTTATGTATAAGAATGCATTAGATTTATGTGCATTGATCTTATATCCCACTGCTTTACTGAATTCACTTATGAGATCTAAAAGTTTTCTGGTGGAATTTCCTGGTTCCTCTAAGTATAATCATATCATCAGCAAATAGGGATAGTTTGAGTTCTTCTTTTCCTATTTGTATCCCTTAATTTCTTTGGTCTGTCTAATTACTCTGGCTAGAGTTTTCAAGGACGATATTGAATAGAAGTGGTGAAAGAGGGCATCCCTGCCTTGTTCCAGTTTTTAGGGGAAATGCTTTCAGTATTTCACCATTTAGAATGATATTGGCCATGGGCTTAGCATAGATGGCCTTTACAATGTTAAGGAATATTCCCACTATCCTTATTTTTTCTAGTGTTTTGAGCATGAGGGGTGCTGTATTTTATCAAATGCTTTTTCTGCATCTATTGAAATAATCATGTGCTTCTTGACTGTAAGTCTATTGATATGGTGAATTACATTTATTGATTTCCTGATGTTGAACCAACCTTGCATCCCTAGGATGAAACCCACTTGATCATGGTGCACTATCTTTTTAATATATTTTCGTATGTGATTTGCTAAAATGTTTGTTGAGAATTTTGCATCGATATTCATTAAGGATATTGGTCTGAAATTTTCTTTCTTCGATGTGTCTCTGTCTGGTTTAGGTATCAGGGTAATATTGGCTTCATAGAATGAGTTTGGAAGGGTTCCCTCCTCTTCCATTTAATGGAATACTTGAGAAGTATTGGAATGAACTCTTCTTTTAAAAGTTTTGTAGAACTTGGCTGAGAACCCATCTGGTCCGGACTTTTCTTTGTTGGTAGGCTTTTGATGACTTCTTGTATTTCATTACTTGAAATTGGTCTATTTAAAGTGTGTATGTCCTCTTCATTCAGTTTAGGCAATTCATATGTTAGAAACCTGTTGATGTCTTCAAAATTTCTAGTTTGTTGCAGTAGAGATTTTCAAAATTGCTTCGAATTATGTTTGTATTTCAATCGTGTCCTGTTGTGATATTTCCTTGTCATTCCGAATTTTAGTGATTTGGGTTTTCTCTCGTCTTCTCTTTGTTAGTGTGGCTAAAGGTTACCAATTTTGTTTATTTTTGGAAGAACCAACTATTTATTTTGTCAATTTTTGTATTGTTTCTTTTGATTCAGTTTCGTTGATTTCAGTTCTGAGTTTAACTATTTCCTGTCTTCTACTACTTTTAGTGTTGGTCTGTTCTTTTTCTAGGGCTTCGAGCTGTAGTGTTAGGTCATTTATTTTTTTAGTTTTACTTCTTTTATTGAATGCGCTACATGAAATAAATTTTCCTCTAATACTGCTTTCATAGGTCCCAGAGATTTTGATATGATGTTTTCTTTGTTCTCATTAACCTCTAAGAATTTTTAAATTTCCTTCCTAATATCTTCTGTTATCCATTCATCATATAATATCATATTGTTTAATCTCCAGGTATTGGACTAGTTTCTGTTTTTTACTCTTTCATTTATTTCTAACTTCAATTCATTATGATCTGATAGAATACAAGGTAGTGTCTCTATCTTCTTGTATTTGCTAACATTAGCTTTGTGGCATAATATATGGTCTATTTTAGAGAAGGATCCATGTGCTGCTGAGAAGAAAGTGTATTCGCTCTTGGTTGGATGGTATATTCTATAAATGTCTGTTAGGTCTAAATTATTGATTGTGTTATTGAGATCCATGGTTTCTTTGTTCAATTATTGTTTGGACAATCTGTCCAGTGGTGAGAGAGGCATGTTAAAATCACCTAGTATTATTGTGTTATGGTCTATTTGGTTTCTGAAAGTGAGAAGGATTTGTTTGACATACATGGATGAGCCACTGTTTGGGGCATAGATGTTTATGATTGTTATATCTTGCTGATTTATGCTTCCCTTAAGCAGTATGAAATGTCCTTCTTTATCCCTTCGGACTAACTTTGGCTTGAAGTCCACATTATCTGAAATGAGGATGGATACTCCAGCTTTTTTGCTGAGTCTACGTGCATGGTATGTTTTTCCCCATCCTTTCACCTTTAGTCTATGGGTATCTCTTTCTATGAGGTGAGTCTCTTGCAGGCAACATATTGTTGGATCTTTCTTTTTAATCCAATCTGCCATTCTATGTCTTTTGATTGATGAATTCAGGCCATTAACATTCAGGGTTATTATTGAGATATGATTTTTATTCCCAGTCATTTGGTTCATTTTTTAAATTTAATTAATTAATTTATTTTTTTGACATGACTTGGTTCCTCCTTTATTTGACAACTCCTTTAGGATAATTCCTTCCTTTACTGATTTGCTTCTTTGTTTTTTCATCTCTTCCTCATGGAATATTTGTTGAGAATGTTCTGTAATTCTGGCTTTCTTTTTGTAAGTTCTTTTCGCTTTTGTTTATCATGGAAGGATTTTGTTTCATCGTGAAATTTGAAGGTAAGTTTTGCTGGGTATAAGATTCTTGGTTGGCATCCATTTTCTTTCAGAGCTTGAAAAATGTTGTTTCCAGGCCCTTCTAGTCTTTAGGGTCTGGATTGAAAAATCTGCTGATATCCGTATTGGTTTCCCCTGAATGTAATTTGGTTCTTTTCTCTCGCGATCTTTAAAATTCTGTCTTTATTTTGTATGTTAGGTATTTTCATTATATGTGCCTTGGTGTGGGTCTGTTGTAATTTTGTGTATTTGGAGTCCTATAAGCCTCTCAGACTTGATTTTCCATTTCATTCTTCAGATTTGGGAAATTTTCTGTTATTATTTCATTGAATAGATGTTCATTCCATTGGTTTGTTTCTCTAAGCCTTCCTCAATCCCAATAATTCTCAAATTTGGCCTTTTCATGATATCCCATAGTTCTTGGAGATTCTGTTCATGATTTCTTACCATCTTCTCTATTTGTTCAACTTTGTTTTCAGGGTTAAATGTTTTGTCTTCAATATCTGAGTTTCTGTCTTCCAGGTGTTCTATCCTATTGGTTATGCTTTCTATGGAGTTCTTAATTTGGTTTATTGTTTCCTTCATTTCAAGGATTTCTGTTTGGTTTTCTTTCATATCTCTAACTCTTTATTGAAATGATCTTTTGCTTCCTGTATCGCTCTTTTAACTGTTGATTGGTGCGATCATTCAATGCCTGCATTTGCTCTTTCATTTCATCATTTGCTTCCCTTATCATGTTAATTATGTACATTCTGAACTCCCTTTCTGTCATTTCTTCTTTCATTCTGTCATTGGAATTTATTGATGTAACATCTAGATTTGTTTGAGGGCATTTTTCTTCCCTTGTTTTCTCATATTGTTCAGGTGTCAGTGGACTGCTGAGATGTTTCAGATTTCCTCTATTGACTTATAATGTCCCTGAAGATTTCTAGTATATCCCCTCTTATCCTTCAGTAGCCTGAAGTCTTGGAGGAAGTTGATAATGCGGTGCTCCACAAGGAGGCTGCCTCTCTAGGGGTGGTGGCCATCAGGTGAGGTATATTCCCTGCTAGTGGGTAGAGGTGCCTCCACTTGTTGACCAATGGTCAACCAAAGGGGAACTAGGCTGTGGGCTAAGGCAAGGCCTGTTTGTGCCTGTGTCTCTGGTTTTACCGTCCTTGTGGGAAAACCTCACCCAGCAGGGAAGACTCACCTGGTGGGGAGGTCTCGCTGGTCAGTTCCCCTCCTGGAGGTTCCCCTCAATCCCCAACTACCGCCTGGACTGGGCTGCCTTCCTAGGCAATGTTACCAGGAACCCGGACTTACCTCCTGGGCATGGGAGCCTTGCCCTTTGTAGACAAGTCTCCTTAGGCTGCCCCTCCTCAGAGAAGCTGCCCAGAAGCTGGCTGCAGTCCTGGAACCTTCGCTCCACCCCTCAGTTGTCTCTGTGCAGCTCTTCCACCGAGAGCCACCTAGGTCCTGGACCCTGCTCTGCACCTAATCGCCTGGCTATGCGGCCCTTCCTCTGGGCAGGTGCCGGAGCCCCGGTGGGTTGTTCCAAAACCAAGCATTGTGTTGAGTGCCTCTACAAAGCTCCCAGTTGTTCGTGTTCACTGCTCCAGTGGGGGGAGGGGTATCTTGCCGCCTGGGCTGGGCAGTCTTCCTCTGCAATGTTCCCAGGGGCCTGGACCTACCCTCTGGGCCTGGGAGCCTTGCCCTTTGTACACGAGTCTCCTTAGGCTGCCCTCCTCAGAGAAGCTGCCCGCAGTCCTGGAAACTTCGCTCCACCCCTCAGCTTGTCTCTGTGCAGCTCTTCCATCGAGAAGCCATCTAGGTCTGGGACCCTGCTCTGCACTAATTGCCCGGTTATGTGGCCACTACTCTGGCAGCCGCCGGAACCCCGGCGGGTTGCTCTGAAACCAAGTGTTGTGCTAGCGGCCTCCTCTACAAAACTCCCAGTTGTCTGTGTTCACTGCTCCAGCAGGGGGAGGGGTGTCTCGCCGGGCAACTCAACTTCACAAAGTTCTCTGTGTTCCGGGACTACCACCCCATCCGGGATGCCTCCCAAATGGGAGCGACTCACCTGTCAGCTTTGAGTTGGTCCCAAGTCTCTCAATATCTCCTCTTTTGAATCCTGAGTCCTGGAGCAACATGAAATGCAGCCACCCTCTAGTCCGCCATCTTGAAACCCCCCCTCCTCCCTTTTAGCGCACACATGCCATCTCATCAGAGCCCTCCCACTGCCTAACCCAGAGCTCTTTCTCCTCCAGAGATGGCTGGAGTAAAAGGCATTGTGCCAATCCAAGTTTCATTCTCACTCCAGGATCTTTCCAGATTGAGAAATGTTTAGGTCTTTCTCTGTTGATTTCTCTACTTATATCAATGAATTTAAATATCTTTCCCAAACTTATAGTCCCATGTGGCATGATATTCATGTTATTCTTTCTTCCACTCTCACTCCAGATGAATGAGCCCATATCCAACAGGCAGCATAGGACCACATTGACCAAGCCCATTTAACGGACATAACTTTGCCCACAGCACAAGCAGTGGTTCCAATAACCGAACCAAACTGGAACTATCAGGAAGGCCAGCAAGGCCACCATTATTGTGCTCGCATGGTCCAATATCTCATAGCAGACATGCAAGCAGTCTCCAATAAGGTGGTAAACTTTGATAAACTGAGGGAAATTACCCAGAATTCAAATGAGAATCCAGTTCTGTTCTTAACCACCTTACAGACACCCTTACTAGATATACAAAACTGGACCCTGACTCTCCCTCTGGGGCTACAGTGTTAGCATCCCACTTCATTTTTCAATCAATCCCTGATATAAGAAAAAAGCTAAAATGAGCTGAAGAGGGCCCTCAAACCCCTACTCGAGATCTGGTGAAAATGGCCTTTAAAGTCTGTAATGCCCGAGAGGAATCAGCTGAATTGGCCAGGCAAGTTCGCGTACAGAAAAAGGTGACACTCCAATCCCAAGCCTTGGTAGCTGGCCTGCGGCCTGATGCTCCAGTGAGAGCTTCAAAGTGGGGCCAGCAATCCTCTCCGCCAGGGGCTTGCTTCAAGTGCAGACACAAAGGTCACTGGGCTCATCCATGTTCAAACCCATGGCCCCCCACCAGGCTGTGTCCCGCCTGCAAACAAGCAGGACACTGGAAGAGTGACTGCCCTATGGCCAGTCCCTCCCTGGCACCTCTATGCAGGGGTGTGGCCAGCCAGCAGTCCCTTCCCATGAGCTTTTGGGATTCACGGAAGACTGAAGAAGCCCAAACTCGAGGATCCCTGTCACCCTTGCTGAGTCCAGGTAAAGCTCCAGGTAGTGGGTAAGTCCATAATTTTCCTTATGGACACAGGGGCTCCCTATTCTGTCTTGCCTGCCCACTCTGGACCTTTATTTCCCTCCCAGGTTTTGGTTATGGGAATTGACAGAAAACCCTCCTTCCCAAGCAGAACAGCTAGATTATCTTGTGTCCTGCAGGGACATCCTTTTACATGCTCATTCCTAATTATTCCCTCCTGTCCAGTCCCCCTCCTAGGAAGAGATGTTCTCTAACTCCTGGGATCCACCCTACAGCTTCTTCCTAGGCACACTGCTAGTACTCACCTTCTTTTACCTCTGTTTTGTACATTCTCTAGTGCCCCCACACCACCTACCCTACCGTTGCCCCCAGACCTGGTCGACCCCCAAGTCTGGGACACTTCTAAGCCAGTCATAGCCTCTCTCCACAAGCCAGTCCTAATTCAACTGAAACCTCAAGCTAAGTGTCCTTCATGTCCCCAGTTTCCAATTTCCCTTACTCACAGGGAAGGACTTAAGCCCATTATAGATCAGTTGCATTACTCAGGGACTCCTTATCCCTACTGACTCCCCTTGTACACCCCCCATACTGCCAGTACATAATTCCTCAGGAACCTATCGCTTGGTCCAGGATCTCCGTCTAATTAATGGGGCAGTTATTTCCATCCACCCAGTAGTTCCTAACCCTTACACCCTTCTTTCCCATATCCCCCCTTCTACCACCCCACTTCAGAGTCCTCCATCTCAAAGACGTTTTCTTTACAGTTCCCCTTCATCCTGACTCCCTATTACCTCTTTGCCTTCACATGGGAGGATCCTACATCCTTTAGGTTTCAACAACTGACATGAACAGTTTTACCCCAAGACTTCAAGGACAGTCCTCACCTTTTTGGGCAAGAATTAGCTCAGGATTTGGCTACTTGTGACTTGGGAGATAGCACATTCCTACAATATGTGGATGATCTCCTCCTATGCAGCCCATCCCTCAAGGTCTCCCAGATTCACACTGCCCAGCTTCTTAACTTCCTGGGGTCTCGAGGCTATTGAGTCTCTCCAGCCAAAGCCCAGCTCACCATCTCTTCAGTCACATATTTGGGCATACTCCTCACTCCTACCTCTAAGAGTCTCACAACAGACAGAATCCAAGTCCTGAGTGACTTACAGCCGCCAGAAACAGCAGATTACATTCTCTCCTTTCTAGGTTTGATTTTTTTTTCAGACACTGGGTCCCTAATTTTGCACTTCTTGCCAAACCCCTATATCAGGCATAAAAGGAGACTCCACATGGGCCCCTTACCTCCCCCAAGATGATAGTAAACGCTTTTTACAGGCTCAGGGATGCTCTCAAATCCTCCCCTGCTCTCTCTCCCCCCAACTCTAACCATCCTTTCCACCTCTTCATGGATGAAAAACAGGGTGTTGCCACTGGCCTCCTTGTGCAACCAACTGGACCTTCTTACAGACCAGTGGCATATCTCTCCAAGCAACTTGATTCCACGGTTTGTGGGTGGCTACCATGTCTCCGAGCACTGGTGGCAGCAGCTGAATTAACTAAGGAAGCTCTAAAACTTAACCTGCCCCAACCAATAACTGTGTTTTCAACTCATTGATTGCAGGACCTCTTAAGTCATAAATACCTTCCACTCCTGAGCCCATCACTGATTCAAGAATTTCATCTCCTTTTTATAGAAAACCCCACTATTACTCTCTGTTCTTCTTCTCCTCTCAACCCTGCTACACTTCTCCCACTGTCCCCTCCTCCCTCAACCATCAGTCATTCTTGTCCACAGGTGCTGGAAGCCCTACATTCGGCCAAACTCTTTGCTCTGATCAGGACTCTAATTTTATCCAAAGGTAAACAGGTCAACATCTACACAGATTCCAAATATGCCTTCTTGATTGCACACTCACATTTGGCTATTTGGAAGGAGCAGGGATTTCTCACCATGAAGGGGTCAACAGTGATCAATGCCTCCCTAATTTCTAAACTCTTGGAGGCACTTCAGCTGCCCAGACAAGTTGCCATCATACACTGCAGAGGGCACCAAAGATCTTTAGACCCTATAACCATGGGTAATAACAAGGTGGACTCTAGCACAGGAGCTAGCAACAAAATCCTCAACAGCCCCCATTTTATTCCTATCCACTACAATTAAAACTAAATATTCTCCACAGGAACAGGAGGACCTAATGACCCGGGGCAGCCATTTTGGGGAGGATGGCTGGATTTTGCTGGGGGACCAGATTGCCCTTCCCAAGCAGCAAGCTTACAGCTTATTGGTGGACATTCATAACTCTCTTCATATTGGCCCCAAGCCTCTTCTGTGGTTTCTCTAACCCCTCTTTTACCTTCCAGGAATGAGAACTATTTTGGAACAGATACACTCCACTTGCCCAGTCTGCTCCACAGTATCCTCACAAGGGGGCATCAAACCCAAACTCCCATCACATCAGTTGAGAGGTCATCAGCCAGGCGAAGACTGGCAAATTGACTTCATCCACATGACCAGACACAAAAAGCTCCATTATTTACTTACCCTGGTTGATACTTTTTCAGGCTGGATAGAAGGCTTTCCCACCCTCAAGGAAACTGTAGATGTCATTGCATCCATCCTCACTGAGCAGATTATTCCAAGATTTGAACTTCCTGTATCCATCTAGTGAGACAATGGTCCAGCCTTCACCTCTCAGGTTGTTCAACTAGTCTCCAAAGGCCTCAACATCACCTGGAGATTCCACATTCCCTATGGACCCCAATACTTGAGTAAGGTTGAAAGGGCTAATGGCATTCTTAAGGACCGTCTCATTAAACTTGCTGTTGAACTTAGACTTTCTTGGCCCAATCCTCTTCCATTGGCCCTTACCCAAATCCAGGCAGTCCCTAGAGCCCCCTCAGGCCTCAGCCCCTTTGAGCTACTCTATGGGCACCCTTTCCTAATTAACCAGAACTTCTCAATCACCTCTCCTCCTTTAGCATTTTATCTACCCTACCTCACACTCTTGCACAAACTCTTAAGGGAGCATGCAGACTGCTACCTTCCAGCGCTGTCTACAGCCTCATCTCCATCTGGACCACAAACCAAATCGGCCATCATTCCTCTCCAACTGGGGGATGCAGTTTTGCTCCGAGAATTACATCCTCAATTGCTACAACCTCGCTGGGCTGGCCCTCACACAGTTATACTTACCACCCCAACAGCGGCCAAACTTCTGGGCCACTCCTCTTGGTACCATGTCTCCCGCCTTAAAAGAGTGCCCTTCTGGGATACCCAGTCCTGGACTTCCACTGCACTGGGACCCACCAAACTTAAAATCTCTCGCCAGTCCCCTTTTACTGTTACTACTCATTAATTTCTCTCAAGTCTCTGTCGCAGCCTACAGGTGGCATTTCTATGCCCAGGAAATGTGGCAGATTTGTGGAGCCTCCTCCTCCAAGATTGTGGTGGAAAAGGACTGTTCCCCCCACAGAATGTGACTGGGAAATCACCCTCAATCTCAAGGATTTAAAAAGTATATCTGTCTCTTCTTGCTATATCTGTATGGTTTGCTTCCTATTTGACCAATACCAGCCATACTGCAAGACGGAGCCCACCTATAAAACATTTCCCAGAGCTTCACTGGGGGAATGCAGTAAGAATCAATATCAAAAACCCTTGGACCCCAAGATGGGCCTCAGGGGTTGACGGTAAAGTTTACACAGGGCCAACAGCCAGCCGTCCCGTGGCTTCACTTAGAATCTGGAGCACTTATACTCAGGTAATTCCTCAGGTTCATCATTCAGGAACAGGAAAAGGAGATCCAATGCCAGCTCAATGTAGCTACACAACATCATGCTAACCCTTGCTCATGGCTTACTCTGATGCAATAAGGTTTTCAACTTCTCAATCTCTCCAGAGTCAATAACATTTCAGATTGCTTTCTCTGTGCAGGTTTGGACCAGACCCCCGCCCCCAACAGCCGTTCCTCTGAGTACCCTCTTTAATACTTCCTCAAAACCTCAAGGAACCCCCTCTTCAACTTCAGAGGGAGTTCCCCTTTATTATAATTCCTCAGAAAACTTGGCTTACTGTTATGCTTCCTCTAACTCAGTGCCTTGTAACTGAACCATACAAGTCTCTTCTTCAATATTTGTTTCTCCAGGATTCTTTTTCTGGTGTAATGTCACTCTGATGAAAGAATTAGGTTCCAATATGCCCTTTGCTTTGTGTGTGCCCTCTATTTTTAGTTCCTCAATTGACATTATATAGTGAAGCTGAATCAATCGGACTTTCTCAATATCCCATCCCTATGGTAAAACAGGCCATTTTTCTACCCATGGCGGTTGAACTTTCCCTAGCCTCCTCGCTTGTGGCCTCTGGGTTGGGAGCAGGAGGACTCAGTTATGCAGTCAGTGCCACCCAAGAGCTGGAACAGTAACTCCAGGAGGCAGTGGAGGCATCTGCTGCCTCCCTGGCATCCTTACAAAGATGGATAATATCTGTTGCTCAAGTCTCTTTACAGAACCCTCAAACGCTAGATCTTCTGACAGCAGACAAAGGGGGAACGTGTCTATTCTTAAGGGAAGGATGCTGCTCTTACATCAATGAAACTGGACTGGTCAAAAAGAACATCAAAACTCTCAGACATTTGAGTGAAAGGCTGAAACAACTTCAATCAAATGACCCCTGGCCAGGATGACTGAACTCCACTCTTGTCACCTGGCTGACCACTATCCTTACTCCCCTATTCGTGATAGGATTTCTGTTAATCATTGCTCCCTGTCTTCTCAGGTTTGTCCGGAACTGCATGAGTGAAATTTCCAGAGTGACATACAACCAGATCCTACACTCTTATAGCTGCCTCCCCACTGACCTAGAACCCAAACCTTTTTCTCCCCATGACGCCCCCTAACATGCAGGAAGTAGCCAGATGGACTTCGGCACCCTATATCACCAAAAAGGTTGGGATATTAGGTCAGAATTTGAGCGACTGTAGGAGAGAGAGCAGAGCAACTGAGATGAAGGGCGGCAGCTCGCCAAACAGTGATCAATCAAATAGACAAGAAAACTCCACTGACCCTTAACTCCCCCTGTTGACCCTTAATTCCACTGACCCTTAACTCCACTTGTTGAACCTTAACTCCACTGACCTTTAACTCCACCTGTTGACCCTTAACTCCCTTAACTCCACCTGTCAAGGCCCCCCCACCCCATTCCGGCCTATAAAGACCCTGGGCAGCCAGGGTCATGTGAGATTTTCTCTGGCTCTCTACCCTGACCCTGGAGACTGGGAATTTCCCCCGAGGGCCCAATTCCAATAAAGCTTGCTTCAGCTGCTTTCTGCCCGATTTTATTTGGCAGCTAACTGTGCCCCTGAGCTTACAAAAAGCACCCAGAGGCAAAGGCCACGCTACAGGGCAAACCTAGCACCCACCTGCTGCCTGTCTCAGTGAGCTGACACCCGGCAGGTCCACATGGACAGAGGGCTCCACCTGCAACTGAGGACTTGCTGTGCTGTGTCTGCCCATGGGTCAGCCAACTAAGTTAGCAGCCATTGCAGCTTTATATTATAGTGGAAGTGTATTCAGTTAATGCTTTCCTCAGTATTTCTTAAAAGGTTGAGGGAGGCCAGGTTTGGTTGCACACATCTGTAATCCCAGTCACTTGGGAGGCTGAAACAGGAGGATCATGAGGTCAAAGCCAGCCTCAATAAGAGCAAGGCCCTAAGCAACTGAGACCCTAAATAAAATACAAAATAGGTCTGGGATGTGGTTCAGTAGTCCAGTGCCTCCGAGTTCAATCCTGATACCAAAAAAACAAAAACAAAAACAAAAGGTTGAGAGAGTTTCTTCATTTCCCTGTATAAAGCAGCTGGTTTTCAGTGCTAGACATTGTTTGGTTTAATAACACTATATCCTTCCAAGTTAGGTTATAAATTTGCAATATGCTCTGAAACACTTCTGTATATTTAGCAAGTCATCTGAGAATCTTCTTTGTCTTTTTTTGGGGTGGGTACCAGGGATCGAACCCAGGGACACTTAACCACTGAGTAACATCCCCAGCCCTATTTTGTATTTTATTTAGAGACAGGATCTCACTGAATTGCTTAGGGCCTCACTAAGGTGCTGAGACTGGTTTTGAACTTGTGATCCTCCTGTGTCAGCTTCCTGAGCTACTAGAATTACAGACATGCACCACCACACCTTCTTTTTTGTCTTTCTCTTGACTCATAGGGAAAAAGAGGCCTGTACCCTATAAGCCTAACTTTCTATGGCTTTTAGGGGTAGGAGGGATGCTGGAAGATTCTTCTGGTTTTTTATACCTTTAGGGTGTTAGGGCTCTGTTGGGAGTCCTGAATAGGAGGGGTTAAAGACTCAGTAGGTAGTTTTACTGCATTTACTTTTTCCTAAGATATGGACAAGGTGGGGCAAAGAGGCCACTGGTTCCAGCAGGGACTGGATGGGAATCTGAAACTCCATTACCAAGTTTCCACAGTCACATTATGACACCACCACTGACTCCTGGGACAGCAGCCCCAAACCAGAAATTCCTAAACTCAGGAACAACAGGATCAGAAACAGAACTGGAGCCAGACCCTTTAGAACTCTGACTGCAGTCAGTGAAGGCAGAGGTCATTAGGTCCAAGGAAAGGTAAGACTGGGGGACATATTCCTGAGGTACCAACATACTTTCCAAGGCTTTAGTAGTAAAAGCAGCTGTGCCTGCCCATCCTCCTAGGCCATTATGACATCACAAACTATATAGGAGTTAAGGAGATATGGTGGGCAGGGCACCACAAACTGATGGATTCTGATCCCAGACCATAATAGGAGGAGGACACTGAGGAACAGAGGAGGCTGGGAAGATTCCATGAGGCCAAAGATCAGCCCAAGGTCACATTAGAATTGGAACAAAAGAAAAACACTGAGTGCCACATTCACGTGAATAAACTGTCCTGTGAACCAGGTGTCCTGGTCAACAATGCTCAGTCTCCTATGCCCTGTGCATAAGCAAACCTCACCTAGGAGTTCTCAGTCTTCTCTTGGTCCTATTCTTAATCTCCCATTCCCCACAATTGCTCAGGGTCTTCTAAGTCTGGTGGGTGAGTGCCCCTCTCTCACCAGTGCTGAGTACCTTGTGGGTATTGTGGGTGGGCCTACATCCACTGAGTCCTAGGCAATTTGTCCTCTTATTGAAATCTCTGGGTAAGTCCCACTCTGCCTGATCTGATGTCAGTACACCATCTCTGGCCTTATCTGTGTGTCCAACCTACACCACTCTGAGACTTGGAGAGATGTGGATACTTCCTCTTTCCAAAAGCCTCAGTAGGTTTTTGGTGCTGCCAAGCAATGCTCCTCATCAATGCCTGAAAACCCAAGAAAATTTTAAAGGATGTCAATGCCCACAGAACTGAAGACCTCATTTTACCACTCATTGTCCACCATTTCCACACCATTATCAAGTGACTTATGGGTGATATAGCATGCCCAGGATCTTACATCTTTCTTAACAGTGGATAGAAAGTATATATTTATATATTTTCAGAATCTTGTCTGACATGTCACTGGCTTCTCTCTTTTGACAAGACAGGAGACCTCCTAAGACTTCTGAGTCAGGCACAATGTACACCTTCAAAAGAGAGTGAAATGTGGTCAAGGACAATTTCCCATCATTATGGGACCATTTGGACCATCCAAGAGATCACTAAAACTTTGACCCAAGAGATACTCTCCAAAAGTTTCCAAAAACTCAGAGTACTATAAGTGAGAATCCCTCTCACAAAAGTTCTCTGTCTCATCTGGATTCTGTAGTCAAACACACCTCATCTATCTTTGCTCTGTCTTCTATGGGGTTTACTCTAAACCTCTTCTCAGCCATCATTGCTCGAAGTCTAATAAGTACTATGGCTGAGTGCCCCTCTCCTATGACTGCTCAATCTTCTCTGCGTGCAGCCCTAAATCTCCCCTCATTCACGATTGCTCAGGGTATCTTGTTGGGACTAATGACATGTTAACAAACTCAGACTGACTCCTTACTTCCTGGCGGGTGAGCAGAATCAGGGCCTCAAAGGCGGTTTCAAGGGTTGGTGACGATGAATCGGACCACCGTCAGGGATTGGTTAACAACAATTCCATGAACATGATCAGCTCGTGCTTGCCATATAGTCCTATGAGACTCTCGCCTGCATGAGCACCCCCCCCTTGCTGACCTTTAAGCTGATTGGTTCCTGCCTAGTCTCCACCCTACATAAAAGCTCTGTGATTTCCTCAATAAACGAGTTCCTTCTGTGACTGGTCTCCCTTACACGTCTGATTGTCCTCCGCCCGGAGGGCTGGGTGCGGGAGGTCAGTCGGTCCTACCTATCCGGGTCTGACCTTGTTGGGGAGTGTCCCCTTCCCTTGCCGCTGGTCGAGAAAAGCAAGGGGGCTTAAGACCCTGACAGTATCTGAGTCCTGTGAGTAAGCTCCCTCACCTACTAGTGCTCTTATTTTACTTGGTTCTATTGATGATAGCCCCTCTCCTGACATGGCTCAGCCTTCTTTGTTTACACTGCTAAGTTTGCCTAACTTGTCCTTACTCAGTCTCCTTTGGGACCTGTGTGTGAGTGCCCCTCACCTAACAGTGCTCAGTCTTCTCTGTTTCTTTCTTTGAGTTCCCTAATCATTTTTTTGCTCATTCTTCCCTGAGTCCTTTTAGTGAGTGCCCCTCACCTTAGAGTACTCAGTTTCCTTTATGTCCTGTTGCACATTTCCATGGTAATTCTTGCTCAGACTCCTATGGGTCCTGTGGGTGAGCGCCCCTATCCTGGCAGTGCTCAGTCTTCTCTGGATCCTGGTATCCCTTCAGATACCATTGCTCAGGGTCATCTGATTCCTGTTACGAGTGGCACTTACACTGGGGTTCTAAGTTTTTCCTGGATATTGTTTTGGATTGTCCCTTACCCTTCAGTTCTCTCTCTCCTCTGTGTCCTCTGGGTAAGCGCCACTCATCCAGCAGTGCTCAGAATATTCTGGGACTCTTTGTGAGTGCCCATTACCCATCAGTTCTCAGTCTCCTCTGAGTCATGTGCTATATTCCCGTTGCCAATCTTATCACACCCCCTCTGGCTCATGTGTGTGATCATAGGTAACCTGACCTTGCTCAGCCTTTTCTGAGTTCTGTCTTAATCTCACCTACCCCACCATTGCTAATGGTCTTCTGAGTTCTGAGAGTGAGGGCTTCTCATGAAGCCATGCTCAGTCTCCTCTTGGCCATGTGCTAAGTTCCCATAGCCAATTTTATCTCAGCCTCCTCTGGCTCATCTGTATGATTATAGACATCCTGACAGGGCTCAACCTTGTTTGTGCTCTGTCTTAACCTAAACTACCCCACCATTGCTCATGTTCTTCTGAGTCCTGTGGGTGAGGACCCCTCATCCAGCAGTGCTCAGTCTCCTCTGTGCCATGTGCTAAGTTCCTCTAGTCAATCTTTCCTCAGACACTTCTGGCTTATGTTTGTGAGCATATGTAACCTGACAGTTTTCAGCCTTGTCTAGGTTCTGTCTTAACCTCACCAACTGCACCATTGCTCAGGGTCTTCTGAGTTCTGTGCTGAGCACCCCGCACATGCAGGTTCTTAGTTTTCCATGAATACCAAGCACCCCGTACCCTGCTGTTCTCAATTTCCTCTTGGTCCTCTGCTGAGTGCCCCTTGCCTACCATTACTCAGACTTCTCTGGGTCCTCTGGGTTTGTGCTGCCCATCCACCAATACTCAGCCTCCTCTGGGCCTGTGGGTGAATACCCTCACCCAGCAAAGCCCAGGATTCTCTCTGTCCTGTGCACAGTGCCAGTTGTTCTTCATTGCAGTTGGTCCTTGATCCCCTGCTGGTGAGTACCACTCCTTCTCTAGTTGCTTCTTCATGAAAATATGGGCACCCTTCTGTCCCTATTGGAGCTGGTTGGGGGGTTGGTTCTGGTCTCCTGTTTGAAGTACTGTGCTGCCTTCTTCACATGTGGTGCAGAAGTGCTTCTGAATCATTGTGGCTTTCATGGCATAGCTTGTGGTGGTTCATGGATACATTGGCTGCCCTGCCTGTGCTGTTCTTTCCCCTCACTTAGTGGATAGATCTGAGGCTGCTGACAGGCTCTCTGTAGGTTGTATTTCCTAGCTGTGCCAGAGCTGGCTGTGCTGAGGTTCAGAAGAACTGAGGTAGAGATTTCCTGCACCCAACCTTGAGCCTCCCTCTGCACAGCCTGACTTCTTTTCAGAGCCCTCCCTGGGAAAGACTGGGAGCAGGGTCTTTGTCCTCATGACAGGTCCCCTTGTGGTCCCTCCTGGACTCTGAATCATGCTGTTGAGAGCCACTGTCCTCCTCAAGGCCTGCCTTCTTATTCACCTGAACTCTTTCCCAGATTGGTAAGCTGCTCCCTGCAAAAAGTGCAGGGATTGAGTGTTTGTTCTCCTTTCCCATGGCTATTTCCAGTGTTTTGGGGTCATTCCCATCCTGTTCTGCTCTGTACCCAGTGGGAGGAGCAACACTGAAGAGAGCTACAGAATCCCAGACTGGACATGTGTTTCAGGAAAGGATGTGAGTGGGCTGGGTGGAGGACCTGCTTGGGTTCCTGTGCTGCTCCATTCCCCATAGCCCTCCTGGGACTGCAGAGACCCCCAGGGGCCCTCACCTGCACCCTACCTGGGATGCCAGTGAATGTCAATCAACTGGCTCTCTAAAAATCAGCCTTGAACTCAATATTAAATTCCCCATAGCAGAGGATGTGTGACCCGTGTTTCACTAATAATATTAAGACACCCTCTCTTCATAGTGGATTCCATGGATCAAGTGCTGCTCACCACATCCTTCCCTGTTGACTGGACTCCTGAGTCTGTATTCAGCTGATGGTGGCCATGGACCTGCCAGGGACAAAGTCAGTGTCCTAGTAAGAGTTCACTGCTCTTTATTCACAGAGACTTCCCCCAAGCGGTCACTGGCTCATAGGTGAGTACAGTTCTGCCAAGAATGTTGGTGGATCATGTCATTTATAAATAACACAGTACAAATCAAAGGGAACATTTGTGGCACTCAGCTCCATTTTGCAGGACAAGTAGGTGTTCCTGGTGGAAAGAATGTGAGTTTTGGGTGCAAGAAGTGAGTTTCACACATTTCTGTAGCTCTTCACTTTGGAATGGCTACATAGATACACATTCCTGCACTATTATATTTGCTCAATCACTGCATTAAATGGAGTCAATGCACCAAACAACACCCCACCCTACAGCAGGTGATGGCTTCCAATTTCTGTGTTGTAGATGCCTCATGTGACCTGGGCTGGGCTTTGCCAGAAAGGAACCTGAAATAGAGCAGTGCAGTGTTTGCCTGTGAACATGACACAGGTGATTCTTGAGCAGTGGTGATAGCAACACTGGGTGCATGTGAACATGACTCAGGTGAGTCCTCAGCAGGGGTGATAGCAAGACTGGGTGTCTGGGAACAAAACCCAGGTGAGTCCTGAGCAGGGGGAAGAGCAAGACTGGGTGCATGTGAATGTGACTCAGGTGAGTCCTGAGAAGGGGTGATAGCAAGACTGGGTGCCTGTGAACAAAACCCAGGTGAGTCCTGAGCAGGGGGGAGAGCAAGACTGGGTGCATGTGAATGTGACTCAGGTGAGTCCTGAGAAAGGGTGATAATAAGACTGGGTAACTGTGAACATGACTAAGGGGAGTCTAGAGCAGGGGTGATAGCAAGACTGAGTGAACAAAACTCAGGTGAGTCCTGCCCAGGGAAGATAGCAAGACTTCATACCTGTGAATGTGAATCAGGTGAGTTTTGAGCAAGGGAGACAGCAAGACTGGGTGTAGTGACCCTCATATTGCAGGTGAGATAACAACAGCCCATCGGCACCTCAACCAGTTCCTGGCACTGGAACTCAGGGTGGGCTGCCAGGTCCAAGAATCCAGCCCTGCCCATGGCCAGGTCTGGCTTCTGCACATAGGTTCCCATGCACACAAGGTACCCATGGAGGTGCAGCTGAGGTGGCAGGGTTTGGAGCAAGACCAGCTCTGTCTATAGCCCAACTATAGAGGCTTCTCCAGTCACTGCCTCTCCTGCTTCTCTTCAGGATCGAAGGCTCCTGTCCTCCCCAGGCTCTTCCCACCCTCTGTCCCCTCCCATTTCTCTTCTCCTGTAGCCTCCCTGCTGCATATCTCTTGAGGAACCCAAACCCATGGGCAGAGCTTGACTTGGGTTTTGCTTGCCTCCTCTGGACCTGAAATCAGAGCTGTAGGAAATCTCACTTGCCTCCATTCAGAGCAATCCACAGGGAATTTCAAAAGAAAGAGAATGCACTGAGAGCTGAGAAGGAGGGCACAGGCATCCATCCTTGAGAGGCCTGAGGACCTGACCCTTGGCAACATAAATAAAAGCAGGAGCAGGAGGTCAGATGACACCCTCCTATTGGGCAAAGACCTTTCTTAAAGTGAAAATAGCAAGTGTCATTGAGGAAGATTTGAAATGGATGTTTCCAAACATACCAGTCCAAAGAGCCAGTGGGGAAAACTTGGAAAGCTCATTGGAAATGAGAGAAGCACATGCCCCAGCCTCAAGATCACATTCCTGGAGCTCACTGATGCAGACAGAGTCATCAGAGGAAGCTCTGCTGCTGGACCAATTTAGAAATTGTGAAGCACTTGAAAGGGGAGGAGGACATGCTCATGCAGTAAGGCAGAAGGGGACCATGAAACATGAAGGGCAACGTGATGTGGAAA
The DNA here is from genome assembly GCF_902686445.1 of Sciurus carolinensis. Taxonomy (NCBI): domain Eukaryota; kingdom Metazoa; phylum Chordata; class Mammalia; order Rodentia; family Sciuridae; genus Sciurus; species Sciurus carolinensis. Next base: position 131,907,312 of record NC_062218.1, on the reverse strand, counting down.
TTATTTTTCAGACCAGGGAGAAAGTGCTCCAGTGGTGAAAAGTGAAACTGGATGCAATGCAGGGCCACAGTTCAACTATAGCAAATGCCTTGAGAGTGGATGCAGGCACTATGAGATGAACTTAGCCAAGACCTCCCTGGCTCTGCACATGCATGGTTCTGCAGTTTTACCATGGGATCATGTGCATTTATGCACAGGAAAGTGGTCAAGGAAGACTGGCATTTCTCACCTGGGTCTTTGGGGAATGTCTGTGTGCCGCATGATAGACAGCAGTTCTCCCACACAGGGCTCTGCACGGGTCACTTGCCTCTTCCTGCAGAGCCCTACACTGCTTCCTGCCAGTCCCTATAGCACTCTTTCAGCAGCCCTGAGCTTCCTCTGCAAGGTCCCATCCCTCAGCCCTGTCTGGTCAAGGCCGGAATGCCAAACCCAAGAGGGCATGGCCACAGAGCTGGCACCATCACCCTTGAGGCCATGCTGGGTCCTCTCTAAGCTGTAGGACTCGCCTCCTCCCCAGGACCAGACCAACCAGTGGGACTGAACCTCCTTTGGGGTTTTCCAGGGGGAACCAGACTGTGAAGGTTGGGTGGAGAGGCAGAGGTGAGTAAAGAGCAAGTAGGGGGTGTGGGGCAGGATGGACAGGGTGCTGGGAGGGGTCACCTATGTGGGCTCTGACCTGAGGGTGTGAGGACAGTCTGGTGTCCCTGCTCCATTCTGCTGGGGAGCTGAGAGGGCAGAGCTTCCACTGCTGAGAGCACCTGTTTTGCTCTGAGTCTTGCAGGATTCTCCACACACCTGGGGTCATGGACCATGTGCCTCAAGTCTGTAAAGGAGCAGTGATTGCCTGAGCTTCCATATGGCAGTGGAGGTTCAGGGGATTGATGTCCCTTGGATTGATTGACCCAAGCAATAAGAGGCATGCCAGGTACAAGAACACAACCATCTACCCTGGGGCTATGCTCTGCCTGCTAGAGCTAGCACCCTTCAGGGGAGGATGCAGGCAGGAGACAGTCAAGAAGTGGCCAGGTCCTGTCCTGTGGTCTGCAAAGCTGTTCTCCCTGGGTGGCCCAGTGAAATGATAGGCACAGTCTGCCAAGCAGTTGTCCCTGAGGGTGCCCCACTGTGTGATGGGCTCATTCAGAGACTTTGACATTACTACCTTTAACTCCAGGAGCACAGATAGGCCTGTGTCTACAGAGGAGATGAGACACAAGGTCAGGGGTCAGTTCCAACCTTGTCCAGGACTGAGTCCACCAGAAAAAGATGAGGCAAATCCAAGATAAAGATGAGGGCAATGCCATCCAAATACACCTAGCCAAATTCAGGTGACACGTGTGTCAGGAGCAGGGCCAGACATGTGAGGCAGTGTAAGACTGATGTTGCTGGGGACTCGCCTCCTCCACAGAACGTCTGGGATTATCCTGGGCCCTGACGCTGCCTCTTGATACATCCATCTATGGATGTTTAAAAACCTACACGCATTTGTTGAGGTACTGCATGGGGAACCCAGGGGCCCTCTGCAGGTTTTTTTTTTTTTTTTTTTTTTTTTTTTTAAACACAGGGTCTCACTAAGTGACCTAGACTGGCCTCAAATATGGGATCTTGGATCCTCAGTCTTCAGTAGCTCTCATTCCAGGCATGGCCATTTCACCAGGCTCTTTGAATGTTGTAACCCAGTGACCACACTCAGGAGAAGACTCATGCACACTGTGAAGTGAGGTCCAAAGTCTTCTACAGTGACCTGACAGGTTCTGGATCTCCTGAGTCTTTGGAAGACAATGGGGGCCTGTGACAGTTTTTATCTTTGGCTGGGAATGTGACTGCAGATAGTGGTGCTGACCAGGGCTGAGATGGTGTGTCCTGTCTATAAGTGAAAGGGACAGAAGGATGGGGTCCATAACTGGAGAAAAGTATCTGACCCTGGTGGTTTGAGGAATGACCCTGATTTGAGACACTTCTGTCCCTGTAGGGAGGAAAAAGATGTAGTGAAATGTCAATAGAAATATATGCCTCCCTCCAGATGCAAGGCATCATGGACTCTTCACAAAAGCAGAAGGCAGGTGCCCCTGGCCCTCTGTAATGATATCCTGACTCAGTCCTGAGGAGTGGAGAGGAGTAGAGTTCCTCATTCAGCCTGGTCAGAGGTCGAGTGGAAAATCTCCCATGAACCTTTCTGCTCAGCATTGGTAATGGAAAGTGCAAGGATTTGCTGCTTCCTCTGGCCTCTGTCTCTCTGCCTGCAGATCACAGAGATACTGCATGGCTGAGGATGAACGTCTTGGGTGGGCTCCATGCAGGCCATTGGTTTCTCTGGCCCTCATCTTCTCCACCTTCCCCAAGGCTTCCACAGCAAGGGGTACTGTTTTATAACACAATAAAGAATTTAACTGTAGTCAGAATGCTTTCCAATGGTCCTGAGCATGAGGTAGTAGCCAGGGTCACCTGGTAACTTTGCTGATGCCTCATTCACCCCACACCTGGGGCACCTGGGAGCCTTTCCTCTTCACAGAGGGACTCCCAGGTTAAACTGCAGGAGTCACAGGGTTGAAGGGATACTCAAGGAAAATAAAATGTGGGAGCTCTTAGCTCCCCCTTTAGAGAAAGTGTCTGGGTTTTGGGACCTCACACAGGTGCATATATGCCAGGGGTGGATGAGGAGAGGGCAGAACTCAGATAGCAAAACTGGACACACAAGGTCAGGAGGATGGGGAGTGGAATAGGAGATAGGTTTGAGCACCTGCCTTGAGCCCCATGTCCTCACAGACATCCCAGGGACCTTCATGCTGGACACCCAAAGAGTCCTGGGAGATGGGCAAACCCAAAGGTGAAAGGGGATCCTGGGCACTTGGACAAGAGAATAACTGCAGCCAGGGAACCTGGAATCTAGGCTGGACAGGAGGCAGGTGCTGACCTGGGCCAGTCTCCACTGCAAGTCCCACTGCTGTTGTACCTGGCAGACCCAAGGAGGTGTGTATGCACATGGTGTGTGCTGTGTGTTTTGTCCCTCAATTCCAGGTGACTGAGCCTTGAAGAACCAGACCCTCAGGATCACCAAATGCTGCTGCCACCCAGTCCTCTGGAGGCTATGTGCAGTTATAATGATGACATGATTCCTGTGTACACAGGACAGCTTGGGGCAAATAAGGAAGCCCTGAGCCTAGCATATAAGTCAAGGACTGAGCATCCTCCAAAGATTTCCAGTGTCCTGATGACAGTGGGTTGGTCAGGGTGGTGCCCAGCAGGAGCCTTCCTACCTGTGTCAACTGGAGGACATGCTGGAAGTACCCTGCCCTTACTGTGGAAGCCCCAAGAAAGATGCCCACGGCTGGGCTCATGCCATGCTTAGGGACCTCAGAAGCTGACTACTGTGGCACTGAGAAGGTCACAGGGTGAGAACCAAGCTGAGTGCTCAGTGACCATGTCTGTAGTACGTGGACTTGAGGCTGCAGCCTCCAGTGACCACACACAGGAGAGAAGGTTGGGTAGAAAGCCATGGTGCTCTCTCTGGTCAGTGATTGTCTCAGCATGGGTGTGTCTCATGCAGAACCAGGAATGAAGCCCAGCAGGACTGCCTACAGGACAGAGGGCCCACAGGCCACCTGTTCAAGACCAGTCTCCAGATGGTGATGCCGGGAAGGGGAGCAACGCAAGAGGTGGGGCACTGTGGGGGTTCCAGGGCCCTGAAGTGTGTCCATGAAGAGGACTGTGAGACCTGGGGTCATCCTACTTCTCTATTGCATCCCAGACATAAGGTGGGGAGTTTGTCCTGCCACACACTTATCCATGATGCGCTGCCTCACCCTAGGCCCCAAGAAGTCCTGAACTGAGGCCATTAAAACTCAGAGTCAAAGCAAACCCTTCCTTCTACAGGCTTCTGGCATTTTATTACAGCCTGGAAGGTGAATTTTGCCCACCAGAGCAGACTCCTAAGCCCAGAACTTGCTGTCCCAGCCACACAGTCAGGAGGAAGAAAAGGACCTGTGGGACTCTTGAAGGTGGACCCTTGAATGTGTCCAACAAGAGGAGAGAGAACAGTCTCTGCAACACACTCACCACAGCAGGTCATTCAGCATCACAGAGCAGAGACTGGACAGGCCCTCAAGAGAGATGCACAGCACCAAGCCCACTTGAATTCAGAGTAGTATCCCCTCCTGATTCTACTCATGAAAGTTTCCAGAATGGAGAAGACCTTGGCCTGGCGCTAGAACCATAAGCATGGGTTAATGGGCAAGGGCAACACAGGGACTTCAGGAGAGCATTGCAGGTCTATCCTGGTGAATGTCCAGGGTGCCCTTAATGGAGGGCTTTCCAGTGTTTTCTGTTCCTGTTATTCTTTGTTCTCAGAGGTGAGAAGTAAGAACCACGGCAGCATCAGAGCATTCTCAGAAATGTCCAGAGATGAGGTAAGCAGGCTCAGGTGTCAGAAGGGCTAGGAGCTTGCACAGAGACCTGGGAGTTGGGGCTTATTCTGGTGAGAGGCAAGAGCCCCCTGGGGAGAAGTCCCTGAAGTAGAGCAGGGCAATGGCCTTGTTGGAGATATCCTGCAGCAGAGCCAGGAGGGTGGAGGCAGGACAGAGGGCAAGTGATTGGAGCCTTGGCCAGGGCAGCAGGTTGGAGTGTTGGACAGGAGGGAGGCTGCATGGGTTAGGACCAACCCACCAATGGCAGCTCTGTAGTTGGGGCAGCAGAGGTCTGCTGCTGAGGCTAGGTCAGTGGGTAAGTAAAGGGGCTCAGAGAGTGGCAGGTTTGCAAGTGGAGAAAGTCACCACCATTTGGTAGAGATGATGGAGCCCCTTCCAGGATGGGATGATCCTGGGACACAGCTTTGGTGGGCCCAGTGGGAAAAGAGGCCAATGAAAGGGTCAGATGGTGAGAGGAGAAAGCAAGGGCTCTAGGGGCAATAGTGCCTGTCCAGCAGGGAGCCTGGAAAGAGAGAGGGAGGAAGAATTGGTGAGGAGGGAGGATCTGGGGCAAGGGTGGGAGGAGAGGGAGAGCTTTCAAGGGCAACTCTCTGTGTCTGGGGACAAAGCCCATGTCCAGGGCTTGAGATGGCCACACTCCCTGCAGGACACCTGCTTCTTGAGGCTTCTGGGACTCCTAGATGCTGTGTCTGTTTGAGACAGCATAGACTTCAAGCACATGGTATCAGGCAACTGTCCAGAATGGGACCCTGGGTGACCCACAGTCTGTTCTCCTGGCGTCAGGACTGCCCTCCTCCAGGAGGAGGGGCTGCACTGTGGAGTGTGGGAAGAGTGCCGGTAGGGCTTGAAGGCTCTGACAACCTGTCAGGGGCTGTCCAGTGGGTGTGCAGTGGGAATTTCAGGGCCTGTGGTATCTGGGCTTCTTCTGAAGCCTCATGCCTCATCCCCAGGGAGAGGGTGCATCCCCAATCAGCTGGACAGCTCCACTGACCAATATCCCCTGGGAATACTTGGGTGTGCTGAGTTTCCTATGCCACTGCCATGGTCCAGAGTCCCATGCTGAGCAGTGGGGTGAATGACCAGGAACCAGTGGAAATGGGAAGGTGCCTGGGGTTGCTGAGCTCTAGTCCTGCCCTGGAGCTGTGGAGAGGCCATGCCTCCTTTGCACATGGAGTGACACAGGAGACAAGACTGCATGTGAAGACTCTCAATAGACCCTCAGATGCTGCTGGGCATGCAGGGTGGCAGGCTGTGATGCAGCTTGTTGCAGGCGTACCTCCCAGGAGAAGGCTGTGCTCAGCCTGGAGCCTTACACGACCTATCCAGAGCCGGTGCTCACCACAGTGCTGCCAACAAAGTGCTAGGTCTGCAGCAGAGCAAATGGTCTGCATATTCTGGGTAGAAGGGATCCATGAAGACCCTCACACTCCTGCCCACATGGTCAGTCTGTAGCAGACCATCAGAATTTGGGAGATGGGCATGCTGTGGTGCTGGAAATACAGATATGGTCTAGTGAGCTCCAGGGGATAGTGACACCTTAAGAGGATTTGTGGGCACCAAACTTACTCCCCACACCCTAGGAAGAAGGCGTTGTAATTCTCATGACACCATTTACATATAAGGTCACTGAGGCCCAGGGAAGTTCAATAACTAACCCAATGTCACACAGTGAATAAATGGCAGAGCTGGGTAGAACCAGTCACCCTGGATCTGGATTTTCATCTCTTCATCATGACCAAGGAACCAGGACCTCCAGCACACAGAACTAGTGGTAGACACTGCTCCCTGAGTGGGGCACCATGAGGCTGTGGACCAGGTTGGTTGAGGGCATGGGTCTGCAGTGCAAATGGTGGTAGAGTCACAGAGACAAAAGCAGGAGGGACTCTGCCACAACAGAACTGCTCTGAGCAGGCCAAGCAACAGAGTGTGAAGTTGTGATTCTGGCTGGGAGAAACTTTGAAAACAAGTTGGTGTAGGGAGAAGGAGGCCCAGGCACATGTGACTGTTGTGGGCTTCCTGTCCTCATGTGCCTGAGGAAACAGGTGTGGGAAGGACCATCTTGGGGCAAGGACAGCAGCTAACTGGTCTCTCTGACCCCTGGCCTCTTGTTTCCATCTGCTAAGAATCTGGGATGATATCAGTGCCCCTGGGCCTCCTGGATCACCTCCCCTCATCCAGATCCTTAGGTTCATCCCATCTCCAAAGTCCCTTTATGGTGTCAGGTAATGTACCACTGGTCCCCAGGATCAGAACCAGGATGTCTGTGGGGCATTTTTCTGTTTGCACAACTGTTTGCCTGTTATATTGTGCAGGTGACCTGGGGTGAAGCTAAGTCACAACACAGACCACAAGCAGAACTTGTGGGCTGGTCACTGTGACAAGTCCAGTTCTTGTCCTGACTCCATTAGAGGCTGGTCAGGTCCCCCAGGTTCTCAGTTGACTTTCCATTGACATGGGGTCATTATTCCAATGGGGAATCCTGTTAGTAGAGAAAAAAAGACCAAATTCCCACCTGCAGTATTTATTTATTGGCAGAAAGAGAACTCAGTCAAGCCACACAGGGCTGGTGGAAACTGAAAAGCTTCCAGGGACCCTTGCCCCCAGTACCCCATCCAAAGCAACACCTCACCCCTGTTTTCCATCTAGTTGTGGAGGTCATGTGTTCCTGCACATCTTTGACCCCTCACCAGCCAGGGAAAATAGCCCTTCAAGCTATGTTGGGGGAGCTGAGGACCTGGGTTCCACCAGCTCACCTACCTCTGTCAGCTGTGTGGCCCAGGGCAAGGTCTGGATCCATGATGAGGTGACTGTACCCAGGGCCAAGGACTCCTGGCTATGTTTTGTGACATTGAGAGGGGACTCTGGAGGCAGGGAGGAAAGACCCTTTAGCAGTCCAGGAGGGCACTTCCTCCCAGTGCTCTGGTACCAAGCAGGACACAGCTCGACTCCAGTCAGTCTTGAGAGTCTGGACAGGACCAGGAGTGTAGAGCTACTCTAGGTCACACAGAGAAACAGCCATGCTGTGCAATTTATTCCCAGAGTCCCCAACTGGGGAAGGGGTCCCTGGAGAGTCTGGGTTGGCTCACTGACAACCCTCCATGTTCAGCAGCAGGCAGGCTCCCTCTTTCCTCTGGGTTCCTAAAGTGGCCAGTAGGATGGCATCCCCCAATGTCCCCTTGGTCCTGAGTCCATGACTCATGTTCCCTCACAGTCTGTGAAATCCAGGTGCACTCCAGAAGTGTTTATCATCTGACTACAACACATGGCCACACAGGTGGTAGCCAGGAGTGAGCTGGGAACCCAACCACACCCAACATAGCTGGGGGCCCTTTGAAAATCAGCTGGCCTCATGCAGGGCAGACACCTGCTCTGCATACTCACCCACCGGCCTGTCTGGACCAGGGTTGAGAAGTCTACTCTGGTTGCTACCTCTGTTCCAGCTGGCAGGGCCATGTGAGTCCTGGTGCCCTGCCCTCTGTGGTCAAGGCCTCTGACCCTGAATACCACCCTGAGCTTCTGGCTGACCTAGGTGGATATATCTCCAGAATGACATGCATCTGTTGCCCAGGCACATCTCCCCCAGCCCAGGGCTGAGGTGTCAAGAGTGCTTGGCTTCAGGTATTCAACTGCTTCCCACCTCATCTTGCCAGCCTGATGTATGACATTGCCTTAATACCTGACAAAGTGAGTGCCTCTCAGCAAAACACTGTGACTGCTCTGTTCCTGTCCCCCCATTCAACATAAGAACAGCATGGCTGCCTCCTTCCAGAGGACCTCAGAGGGGCAGATCGATCTTCTGTCCACTCCACACACTGCATGGGAAACTCTGGACTCAGATTGTTCCTAGGGTACCAGCTACCCAGAAAGGAAGGTGGGGAAAGGAGGGAAGCAGGTATAAGCCCTGTTGGTACTAACAGGTGGGCCCTGGACTGGTTGCTACTGGGCCCTGCCTGGTCACAACTAAGCCCTGACCTTGTTACCACTTGGTCCTGACTGGTCAAGAACAGGGCCCTTATCTTGTCACAAGCCGGTCCTGACCGAGTCACACACTGGGTCCTGACCTAGTCACATCTGGGCCTGAATCTGGTCACACAATGTATCCTGACCATGGACACACTTGGGGCCCTGAACTTTGTCACACTCTGGGCCCTTATCCTGGTCAGATACTTGGCCTTGATCCTGTTTACACTCTGTACCCGACCTGGTCCAACTTACATTCACTTGGTCACAAACTAGACCCTGACCATGGTCACACTATGGGCCCTGATTCTGGTCACACTTTGAGCCCTGATCTGGTCACCCTTCGTACCCTGACCATGGTCATAATCCGGGTCCTGGCCCTTGTCACACTCTAGGACCTTACTCTGGTCACATAATTGGCCTTGACTGTGCTCTGGGCCTTGAACTTGTTCACATTCTATACTCTGACCTGGTCACAACAGGGTCCTGACCTGGTCACACTCTGTGCTCTGATATGATCAAGCGTAGGGCCCTGACCTGGTCACAACATGGCCCTGAACTATTCACACACTGGGCCTTGACCCTGGTCACACTCTATGCCCTCACCTTGGTCACATGCTGAGACCTGACCCTGGTCACATTCTAGGCCCTGATTCCTGTCACATTCTTGGTTCTGACCCAGAACATACCCTGGGCCCTGACCCTGGTCAACCTATGGGCCCTGGCCTTGGTCACACTCTGGGCACTGACCCTGGTCAAACACTGTGCCTGGACCAATGTTAAACTCTGGGTCCTGACTCTGGTCATTCTTTGAGCCTGGCCCTGGTCTCACACTGTACACTGCCCATGGTTACACTCTGGGCCCTAGCCCTGGTCACACTCTGTACCCTGACCTTGTTCACTCTCTGGGCCTTAACCCTGTTTGCACTCTTTACCCTCACCCTGTTCACATTCTGTACTCTGTCCTTGGTAACATTCTGGGCCTTGACCATGGTCACACTCTGGGTCCTGATTATGGTCACACTCTGGACACTGACACTGGTCATACTCTGGCCTTGACCACAGTCACACTCTGGGCTCTGGTCACACTCTGGGTCATAGCCTTGGTCACACTTTGGGCCCTGTCCCTGGTCACCTCTGTGGAACTTCCCTGTAGGGTGGGAGAGTGAGGAGGAAGTATCAGGCAGACTGTCAGGAGTCCTGAGTGTGCTGAGAGGGTAGGAGTGCATACCACAGACCTCAATGAACACCTGTCTCTCTTGCCTCCTCCAGGTCCCCTAAGACAGCAAGTGCTTGTCATGAAGTCCTTGCTTACACCTTCCCTGGCATCCACAGGAGCCTAGCTTACTCCACAGCCTCCTGTTGCAACATAGTTCTCTGCAAGAGCCCCAAGAGACTCAGTGCCAGTTGGGGTGCTGGGCCTCCAAGTCTGGGTGCCTGCTTCAGTAGACATTGGTGGGGCTTAGGCCAAGGCATGCTTCAGAGTGCAGAGCTAGGAGTGTGCAGTCAGGTCTCTCTGGTGGCCCACATGCTTTGTGGCCTGTGTAACACTTGCACACTTCCAACCACAAGGATCCCAAGAGAGAATGGACACCCAAGTGGGCCTTCCAGGACACTAGACAAAGTGAGCAAGGTCATGGCCAATATCCAGGGTGCAGCCACATTCACCAGCTGAGAGCTGACTCACTTCATCCTCCAGGGGCCATGCAGTTAGGTGGCCCTGGTTTGAGATGTGTTGCCAAGTCAGCTGGGACAGGAGCCTCTGGGAGTTCCAGCCACTGCTCCTCCTGACTGGCATTCCATAACTCAAGGCCAGAGCAGCTTCAGAGAAGCTGGGCCCTATGGCACCACCTCAGGTGAGCAGGATCCTGGGTGGACACCAGTACTGTGTGCCAGCACTCAAGGGAGCTGGGTTGAGGCAGGCCAGATACCATGAGGGTTTACCAAGGTATCCAGTGGCTGGGGCAGGCAGTTGCCCACATGGGGACAGATGCACCTGAGCATCATGGGGGTTGTACTGGTGGCCAGAGAGGAAGAACAGGGGGCAAATGCAGCCCCAGCATTCCCTGTGCTCCAGGCTGGGCCTGCACACCCCACCAGCATTTCAGCTGTCAGAACTCCAATCCACACTGGATCCAAAGACTTGGGGAAAAGGAGGGCAAGGCCAGGCCTTGCTGAACTGAGAGGCACCTTCAAGCCAGCCTGAGGCCTGCCACCCTCAACTCCTGCAGCCACAGTGGTGCCTGGATTAGGATGCCACCCTCAGGAATGGTCCATGTTTTATTCTAGAGTGGCTACCTCCCAGTAGAGCATGTATCCAGCTCTCTCCTCAAAGATGTGAAAACCCAGATAGCACCTGCCCTGATCACTGCAGTGAAGACTCTAAAGGCAAAGACCAGCACAGCAGGCCTGGGAGGGAGTTGTAGATGTCACCCAGCCTGCCCAGTGGTTCCTGGCTTCTCATTGACTCACTTTGCCACCTTTGCCCCCTCTTCCATCTCTTGGGGAGAGGAGGGTGCACAGCCTCACCACTTGATGCTGCCCTGGGGCTAGACTGAGGTCCCTCTTGCCCTTAGCATTTACCAGCACTTCCTTCCTAGCAAAGTTGGGCTCTTCTGCAACCAGACCCCACACTCCACCCATCCTGGGGACCTAGCCTGGCTAGACTGGAATCTCCAGTCATCTCTCAACTCTGGTTGACCTCACCCAAGGACAGTCCTCAAGATACCCTTTGTCACATCATTGCAGAGGTAGGACATCCATAAAAACTTAAATTGAGCAAGAAACATAACCCTTGTGATAATTCAAAATGTGATTTGAGTTTTTATTATGTTCACAGGATTGGAAACATCTTGGGTTAAAGGGACTTTCCAACCTTCACTGCCTGGGGAGAAATCAGTGCCAAGATAGCCTTCTGCCAATATGCACTCCTCTTCTCCCTAAGAGCTGGGGGATTCTCTGGTCATGAGGAACAACCAGCAGGGCACTTCAGGTGTGAGCAGTGACTGTGAGTCCATTGTGCCCATGGGTTGTGGGAGCAGAAAGCTTTCCCTAGCACAATTCACAACAACCACACCTCAGAAGCAGTCTCAATGTGTGTCCACCAATGGACGAAGACAGAGAAAATGTCCGATGTAGACACATTGCAGATTTATTCAACCATGACAAAAATGAAGTCACATCATTTGCAGAAAAATGGCTGGAACATGATAACATTATGTTAAGTGAAATAAGCCAAACTTAGAAGGCAAAGGTCCATGTTCTCTCCCGCTTGCAAAAGCTGAAGGGGAAACAGGAGAAGAATGGCAAGGGATGTCATGAAACCCAAGGGATATCAGTAGAGAGAGGTACCAAAGAGTAGAAGGGTTGCTGGGAAGTGACACCGGCCACAGGACATGACTGCATTGTGTGCACATGCAAGTGTGTAATAACTCCATCATTGTTCACAACTGTGGCCACCAATAGAAGGAGGAAGGAATAAGAATGCCCAAGGGGAGGGAGGCATGCTTCATTTCTCTTGCTGCACATGGATTCTGAGTTCCAGGCCCACTTTCATGTGGGCCAGTTCATAGGCATCTAGAGAAGGGGTCTGGTCACAGCCTTGACCCTGACCCAGGCAGTCAGTGGAAGGGTCAGGATGGGTGAGAGCACTGGCCATCAAGAACAATTCCTGGCCACACTCTGCACAGGCCTTGGGAGCTGGTCTTGGTGGGGAACACCTTCCTGCCCTCCCCACGTGCTAATCACAGGGCATCCATTTCTGCCCTGGACACAGTCCAACATCTAGACCAGACAATTGGTGCTCCCATCCCTGGTTCCAATGGCTTCCTGTAAATGGGCTCACTGCTCCCCATGCCAGGAACTAGCTAAGTATGCCTTTCCCTCTCTGCCTTTACATCAGGCTTGCCCCTTCTGGAAACTTCTGGAATGACTAACTGAGTTCTATTCACATTGCTGTGGCAAGGTCCAGGACATTGCCTCCACTTCTCAGGAGGTGCTTTCTGCATCATCATCTCAAGAATATCTGTTTTTTTATACTTATGGGTGAGTTTTACTAGAAGGGAAAGATTCAGAAGAAGAGCATCAGGAAAAGATATGTCTCAGGAGGAATCCAGAGAAGGTGGCACAGTCTGGGGATCATTTCCCTATCTGGGGACACCTGGGACATGCTTCTCTTCAGCAGGAAATTCTGGACATGTGCAGAGCATATGTGCCCAGAGAAAATGGGCCAAATGTCTTGGTCTAAAGGTTTTACTGAGAGACAGTCACATAGAGACATTATGTTACATGACACTCAGGGATCCTGAAACTTAGGCTCCCAATTATGAAGCCAGACACCCATCAATCTTGCTGATGTATGTGCATGATACTCCTGAAAGGTTGCATCAACCCAGTCCATTGGCCAGGGATACCAGACATGACAATCAACCATGACCACTCTGAGGGAACATTCCTGATGGTGGGCCAAAGGCCAGTCCTGATTCCACGTTCCCTTGAAGACATGCAAGGCCAAACAGCAAGATCTATTCAGGTAACACTATCCTCACACTCCACATGTGCTATTTAATACCCCACAGTGCCATTTGGATGGGGCACTGAGTGTGTAAACTGACACAGATCAAGACCACATCCAGACATGGATGAACTGAGATTTTATCTATAGTGGGTTTATAATCATTTGTGCTGTGCTGCCTTTTTACTACCAGCTACTGGGGTGCTTAGTATTTATGAACCACCTATCCACTGGTGTGAGCAAACCCCTACTTGACTGAAAATTAGTCTAAGCCTCTTCCCACTCTGCTGCGGGCATATGAAGATGTCTTTTGCTCATTCATATCCTACCTTCCCATGGCCTCTGTTTTTGCCCAGGTAGTTTCCCCAGGTGTGTGTCTATAAGGTCAACATAACATTTATGGCTGATACAATGCTGTTGCTTATGTATACAAGAATTAAAAGACAGCACATGCATGGTGGTGGGAAGCATCATGGGCCAAGCACTGTAACACACACCTGTGATACCAGACACTCACAAGGTGGAGGCAGGAGCATCACAAATTTGAGGCCAATCTAGGCAATATAGTGACACCATGTCTCAGAATGAAACATATTTTGAGGAGCACCCCAGTGTCATAGCACTTGCCTACCATGTGTGAGACCTGGGTTCAATTCCCCCTGCTTAAAAAACAAAAAGATTGTGGAAGTTCTATACTTGAATTTTCTACTGATATTACCTATTTTAATAGGAAACCTGAAAAGGAATATGTTGCAAATTATCAAGGTTAGAAAAACCTGATCTTTTAAAAAATTCCCCATAAAAAGCAAAAGTTGTGATCAAATTTTAAATTGTAAAGACAAAGCTCTAAATATACACAAAGGTGAGGCTTTCTGTAAGTCTTTCTTTCCTGTGTGTGGACAGAGTAACCCTGAAGGTGACCAGAGTGCTGTGATGGACCCACTGCAGTCAACCTGCAGAACCTCCTCCAATGCCCAACTGCGGGCTTTCTGTAGAGTCTGCTTTCAGTATGGACTCTGCTAAGTCCATTTGGAAGAAGTCCACCTTCATTGTTTGATGAGCCCGGTGATTGGATGGAGTCCCTTCCCACCCAGGATCCCCAGATGACATCTGGTCACTCTGGTCTGCCTATGGTAAGACTCCTGTTGTGTCAGATGGCCAGAGTCCTCCTCATTCCTGGGGTTTCCTATTCATTGTGCTAATCGGCTTCTGGCTGCTGTGACCAAAATACCTGAAAACAATGTAGACGACAGGTTTATTTGTTTCAGGGTTTCAGAGGTTCAGTTCATAGCTGGCTGATGCCATTGCTCTGAGCTCAAGGTGAGAACATGGTAGCACAAGCACATGGTCCAGGAAAGCTGCCCAGCTCAGGGCAGAGAGGAGGTAAGGAGAGGGGTAAGGGATGTCCAAGAGGATGAGCTATAGTCCCCAAGATCTTGGGTCCTGTGACCTACTACTTCCAGCCACACACCTGCTTACAGTGGCCACTTATTAGTCCATTCACTTATTAATCCATCAAATGGATTAATGTCCTGATTAGGTGTCAACTCTCATGATCTAATCACTTCACCTCTGAAGGTCCTGGTCTGCCCCACAGGTGAGCTTGGTGGACACATCATGTTCACACCATGCCTGTCAATTTCCACACATAGATGCCACCTGCCCCTTGGCTACAGATCCCCTCATCTAGGCAGTATTGAGTGATGCATGCACTCTCCCTTCTCCTCTGCACACCTGGTGTCAGGGTCCAGTACCTGTTGTTCCCTGAGTTGTCCACCTTGAGATACTTTAATACGTGTCATTGACTCTTTTCTTTTCCCTTCCTGGTCCCCATTTCTCTTGGCACTGAAGCCTGAATCCAGGGAGCTCCACCACTAAGCCCTGCTTATTTTTCATTTTGAGACAGGGCCTTGCTATGTTGCTGAGGCTGGCCTTGAACTGGTGATCCTACTGCCTTAGCCTCAGGACTACCTGTGCTTTTGCACTAGACTTTTTTTAGCAAAGGTCTGTGTGTGGCAATCTGAGCTTTCTCCAGCATGCACTTAAGACCTCCTTGGGTCTCCCCTACACTCAGTCCAAATTCACCTCCACATTTCACTTCTTTATATAGTACTTCATTCCCAGTGCCAGTTGTCTTAGTTCATTCAGGCTTCTACAACAAAACCCAAACCAGGCAACTCATAAATGAGATACATTCATGCCCAGGGTAATGGGGGCTGGAGCCCAAGATCAAGGTCAGCAGATTGGGGGTCTGGTCTTCCCTCTGTGCCTCAGCTGTGATCAGGGCATTGTTCACTGGGCACAAGTATGAGGTACTCAGAAAGGGTCTTTGCTTCTGACCTAGGACCTCCTGATAACATCGCATTAGTGTTGAGGCATCAACATAAATTTGGAGTATCAACATTCAGACTGTAAGAGGGCAAGGGAGGGTTTCAGCCTGGGTGACCACAGCCCAGGTCTGTGTCAGTTGGGATGTGCTACAAAGTCTCTCTGGGTCTAGGGTTACCTGATCCTATGATCCAGTCAGAGACCAGTGCCTGCCAGCACACCTGTAGACTGAAAGCGCCCAGAAACTCACTCAGGGTGTGGGAACTCACACAAGAGATTTTATTAAGCAGATGAGCAGAGTGTCTGCCCTGTAGGGTGTGTGAGAGAGAGAGAGAGAGAGAGAGAGAGAGAGAGAGAGAGAGAGAGAGAGAATATGACAGGGGAGCTATTCTTGAATTGAGGAATTTCACTGGCTAATAACAATCTGACCAATGACTAATAAGAAAGTTAGTGGGCTAATGATCTAGATTTTAAAATGGTGTGTGTGGGTGGCAGAATAGTGGTGGCTGCAAAATGGCAGGGGAGAGATGGCTGCAGCCTTGTTAACCCATTGTCCCTTCATTGACCACACCTGAGCTTCTGCAGTTGCACACCCTATTTCAGAGGATCCCCTAAACCCTGCTGAGGTCCAGAGGAGTGTCCACTCAGAGACCCATATGTTGAAGTTGGTCCCCTGTTGGTGGTGCTGTTGGGAGAGATGGAATGCTTAGGGGGGGCAGGGCCTAATGGGAGGAGGCCATGCTTGGGGACCTGGTCTTTCCTGTCACCAATAGTGGCTCTGATCTCCTCTGCAATACACTCTCACTATGATGTGCTGTGCTGCCACAGGCCAGAGCAGCAGGGTCAGGTAACAAAGGAGTGAAAACTCTGAAACCTTTTCTCCTGGTGAGATGTTTGCCTCAGGTATTTTGTCACAGCAATGAAAAACTGACTCTCATATGTTTAACCTGCAATAGGCTAGGTCCTAGCTAGTCCATTAATGACCTTAACCCTAGGAGAATCCAGGGTAAAGACAGAACTTGGAGGCCTCCTACTGCAGGTCTTGATGCAGGAGCGTTGACAGTGTGTGTGCACTCTGTGGGGTGCTGGTCATAGGACAGAGAGCCAGACTCCCAGGCAATCTCCTAGCAGATGGCTGTGAGGATGGCTTGTTCTGGTTTAATGCTTATTCAAGGCTAAAACTATCTTCCTTCCCTTCTTTTGTGGATGGTGTTTCTGGGCTTTTAGGAGATTTTGCTTTTATTCTATTTCCCAGATCAGTTTGCTGCCAGCCTTGAGTAGGAATTGGAAGGTGGCTACCTGACTCCCCATTACCCAAACACTTTTAGATCCCTTCTTATGCATGCACCCTGTGCCCCAAGCCCCCACCTCCAAGACTCCTTCAGAATCCTCCTCTTTCCTGGACCCTGTGCTCCAGCTCCAAATCTCCCAGACTCCTTTAGAGTCCTTCACACCTGCCTGGAACACATGCACCCCTTCCCCACCGCCCAGACCTACTATCTCTTTCCCTGAGACCTACTTTCTCTTTGCCCCTTTTAACCTGAGCCTGGAGCCCTGCCATAGGAACTTACCCATGTGTGGGGGTTCCTCCCTTGACCCCACCTGCATCCTCCTTGAGACCCCGAGGTACTGGGTCTATGACTCACTGTGGAAGGAAAGGGAAAGGAAGGAAGGGGCAGCCTAGAGGGCCTGGGGGATGCCCAGGATCCTGCTGACCTGGGCTAAGCTAGATATTGTTTCCAGAAACCACATCTCCCATCCCATAGAGATTGCCTCGCCTTTTTTCTAAGAAGTCTCTCCCTGAATCTTGGCCTAAGGGATCTTGTGGAAAGGAAGGGTGCTTCCAGAGTCATTGATCTGGTGAGGCTTGGAGAAGTGCTCCCCACCCACCCTGCCTGGATTGGCACCTCAGGAAAGGTCCAGAGGCTGCCAGCCTCCCCTCCTTGCCCCCACCCACCCTGGGCCTTTGACCAGACACTGGCTGAAACCCTTCCTTTCCTTCATCTTCAGGCCTGGCCTCCAGGCCCAAGCTGGAAGGGGAAGCAGTAAGGGACTTAGGGTGGGTGAGACTCAGAGATCCCAAAGCCCAAAAGTGAAGTTCTGGAACAAACCAGAGAGGAGAGTGGCTGGGATGCACACTGCACCACCAGGTTGCAGGCCCTGGGGCTCCTTCATGCCAACATGGATACCAACATGCTTGCTCATTGCTCATGGACACTCACACACACTAACTCTTCATGTACACCATACATGCACACTCCTAATACACTCCCATACACAGCCTGTCCTCTTGCACAATCCACATACACACTCACCCCTCATGCACATTCCACACCAACATTCACTACTCATGCACTATCCACATGGACCCTCAATCCTCATGAACACTCACTCATGAACACTACACATGCACACACACTCATCCACACTCCACATACACACTCACTCCTCATGTACACTAATTTCACATGTACACTTATTCCTCATGCACAAACCACATGCACTCTCACTCCTCATGCACATTACATATGGACAATCCCTCCTCATGCACACTCCACATGCACACTCATCCTCATGTACATCCCACATGCACACTTACTCCTCATGCACACTCCACATGCACACTCACTGCTCATGCACATTCCATGTGGACAACTCCTCTTCATGCACACTCCACATGCACAGTCACTCCTCATGCACTCTCCACATGCACACACATTCCTAATGCACCCCAAACACACATGCCCACTCCACATGTGCACACACCATCTGCACAAAGTCACCACAACTGTTACGCACATAGCATACCCACACTGCTCCAACATCTATGTGCTGGGAGGCCTCCCAGTCAAGTGTGATTCACTGCTGGAACCAGAAGCAAGCCAGGTCACCTCCTGCCCGACAGAATGGGATGAGTGTGGATGAGGCAGCACTGGTACCTGGTTGTGCACAGGTCCAGGTGTGACAGACACTGGAATCCAGGAATGCAGTTAATTTCAACTCAAGTCTACCCACTTTCCTGATTTAGGTGGCTGAATGGGAGGTGACCTGAGACCCTTCAGATAAGTGTGCCAGAGTATACCATGTGTCCCTTGGGTAGGATGATCCAAGACTGTGGGAGGATTTAGGAAAGATTTTCTGGATGTTAGAGTAGAGGTGACAGTGCAGGCCAGTGCTCCTGGGCAGTGACCCAAGCAGATAGGTTTATTTAGGCCCCTGAGACAGAGCCACAGCCACACCATGGTCTCTCTGTGCCCACCCTCAATGGTCCTGGAGAAGTGACCCCACTGAGCTGCAAACACAGTCCAGTGAGACCCATTGATGCTGGCAGGCCCACTGGACACCAGGCTCACTTACCATGCCTGGAGCGCAGCAGGGAGCCAGACCTCCCTCATAGCTAAAGAGACTGCACATGGTAGTGACTCATGCAGGTTTCTGACTGGCAGGCAGCCCAGCCCCAAGTTAAAAAAAATCAAGAACAAAATTAACATGTGTTGCCATTTTGAGGATACCCTCATTTTCTCTAGCAATTCTAAATTAACCCATTTGTCAGAGATCCTCCTATGTTAGAATCTGAGCCATGAGACAAAGCACATGATAACATATGTGCCAAGACTATGAAGGGACAGTCAGATCCCAGTCATGCTGTGACTGGCTGAAAGAAGCTGTGGCCACTTTGTCACTAGTCTCAACTTTAGGATCCTGTGTGCAAGTCTTCATAAAAGGCTTCAGAACCCAATCTGATGTGAATTTTCTTTCTTTCTTTCTTTCTTTCTTTCTTTCTTTCTTTCTTTCTTTCTTTCTTTCTTTCTCTCTTTCTTTCTTTCTTTCTTTCTTTCTCTGTTTTTAGGAAGGGGCTTATTTAGGGAAGAAGATTCCCATTCAAGGGTGCAAGTGAGTTAACTTGTGACTAGGGAACAGATCCCTAAGTAACTTGAATAACCAGAGTTTTCAGTGAGGGAGCAGAGGGCATGAGAGACAAAAGCCTCCATTCAAACAAAACAGATGTATGATTTAAGCGTGCAAAACCAAAAAGAGAATGTACCAGTCAAACCTCCAAAACCATTAAGCACAAAAGGACAAATGGAGGCAGCCATGGACATCTTGGCTGAAGTTGCTCTGAAGATCCTGACAGTCAGCTTAGGTGGGTTCTGGGCAGCTGTGTTTTCTGGCAGGGGCTGATCTGCTGAGGGAGCCAAGGTCCCAGCTCTAGAAGAGCTTGGGACAGTGAGTATGTTGTTGAGTGGGTTTCTTCCTAGCCTGGCACATGTCTCAGGAAGAACACCAGGAGTGTAGGTGGCTCCAAGGTCAGGGCCACTACACTGTAGGGACCTCCAGGAGCAGGCTATGTGCTTCTGAAATGTAATCCTGTCATCATCGGATGGGATACCTGGAGATCCACAGAAAGGAGAGGGAACCTCAACCCAGTCCCGCAGGTTCTTGACATGCTGCAGAGAGAGATTTCAGGACTTGTCAGTGGAGACATGGGCAGAGATATGTTCAGAAAGGCAAGGCACAGAGTGAGGTCTGTGCCTGGCATGAGGTGCCCTTTGGGGGTGTGAACACTGGCCACCCTGGTGGCTCCATTCCAGCAGTGGTGGAGTGCAGGGTGAGGCAGCAATCTGATTTCCCCTCAGGACCTGTGGTTGATGCTCTCTAGTGGATTGGCAGCTTTGAACTGTACCCACATCCGGGGTCTTGAGCAGTTTTTCTCCAGACATCTTGTAATCAGTTGGCAAACACTTTCCATAAACCAACCGGGTTGCTCTGCCTCTCTCCTCTCTATAGACTGGGTCACAGTCACAAACAAACACCCAAATGGCCCTTTCAGAAAAACAGTTCAGAATGATCTCCTCTGGACTAGAAAGAGAGGCCCCAAATGGGCTCGAGGAGAGATTCAAGGGCAAGTAACAGGAAGGAGTGGGGCTTGTGTGTCTGCTGGGAATGATTTTCTAGGGTCAGATATTAGGACCAGATTCATAAAAATCATCTTTCATTCTTATTGGGAGAGGTGATGGAATCAACACTGGATCTGAGGGCCAGAAAGTCAGGACACAAGACTGAGTTTTGTACCTACAGGGACCATCTTTACTTCTCCCTCATTCTGTGCCAGCAGCCCTGGGCTAAGCCCTAGAAGCTGTATCCAGTGACTCCAGCAGAGGGCTCTAGTCCTGACAGTCTGGCCAAATTCTGTCCTGGGCCCAGGCCAAAGCATGAACCTGAGGTTCCCACAAACTGGAGTCTGTGGTTGCCCTGTATCAGGAACAAGAGAAAAAGAACATGAGAAGGGAAACCAAATTGCAATGCAGGTTGCTCTTCCCAGGGAGACTGTGAATCTGCTCTAACCTCATAGGAGGGGCATTTAAGGTGGAGTCTGCTGTCTGGAGGAGCAGAGAGTAGCTGGGTATTCAGTCCCCTGAGTTCTGTGGCACCCTCTTGTCCTCAGGCCAGGGCTCGCATCCTCAGCATGTGGGCATTGCCTGTAGGAAGCCCTGGCAGAGTCAAGAAGAAGCAGGTCACTGGCACAATGCTTAAGACTGGGAAAAGCTATTTGAGGTTTCTTGAAAATTCCATTTTAAAGGAACCTGGATGAAATGTAGTCAGGCACAGAGTTTTTGTCAGATGTGACCTGAGAAACCAGCAGTCTGTGGCAAGACCCCCAAGTGCACAGGCCTTCCTGTGACCTATCAAGGTCAAAAGCAGGAGAACTCTCAGCAGAGCAGGCACCTGGCAACCAAGCCCTGCCAGCACAGCACTGGTCTCTGCCCTGCGGAGATTTAGTGGGAGAGTTCTTCAGAGGAACAACACAGTAAGCCCTCTCTGTCTCTCCTAGGAGATATTGCAGGGGTCTTGTTGGACAGGGGAGCCTCTGAGTTTATGTTACAGACTGCAGAAGGTAGGTCACCCTGGGGGCTGGCTCTGGGAGGGAAGGAACCAGGCCACAGACATGTCCTCTGCCTATCAGCACCTGCCTGTGCTGAGGGGCCTCCCCACAACTGCCTCTTCCATGTGACCTAACATGAAGAGTCCCATAGAGTGTCTGGGTTGGGCTCCTGGAGGAGGTCTTAGGAGGAAACAGCCCTGTCAGGTTTCCAAAGAACAACAGGAAATCCCTCAAGCTGGCAGAGCTGGGTAGAGTCCTGAGGAGTAGGTCTGCTGCCTCTGTTGGGATCCTCTAACTGGGTCACCTGATGCCAGAAGCCTAGATGGTGGTGCATTTTAGAACAGAGAGAGACATGATGGTGCAGAACCCAGACAGGATAGAATTTCTAACTTACCAGCATTCTTTCCCAGCTGCAGAGAGGCCCACCAGTGGGAGATGCTGAGGGTGCCCACCTCAGAGAACCCTCATTGCATGCACTGGGCCTTCCTCCTTTCTGGTGCCCAAGACCAGTGTATGGAGTTTTATGTGACCAGGCTGACCAGGCCACTCCAGCCTGGAGCTCTCTCTGGTGGGGGCTGAAAGATGGGGTGGCAATCACTTGAGCCCCTGGAGCTCTGCTAGAGTTGGGTATCTCTTCAGGGTTCTGGGCTCTGACCTCTCAACGTGGGACTGATCCGACTTCAGTCTCAGCACACAAGTGATTATGAGTGTGTGTGACCTTAGACCCACTGTGCTTCCTGGCTGGCTTCAGTGTGGGTCTGCCTCTTATGGCTTCCCTGACACCAGGCACTTGTGAAGGAAGGTCTCCTGTTAAACAAGAAGGGGGATGAGTCTGGCAGGGTGCCCCACTGATGATGCCAGCTACTCAAGAGCCTGAGGCAGAAGGATCAAGTTTGAAATCACCCTGGGAATCTTAGAGAGACTATCTTTCAATATAAAACAAAAAGAAGGATGGGGATAGCTTGGAAGAAGGGGGTCTCAGTCCCAGAGCTCTCCCCACCCTGACAAGGGAAGGAGCAGAATGGGAGAAGTACTTAGGAAAGTGTCCAGGCATAGGCTACCCCTGGGACATAAACACACCGTGAGCTTGGTACTTGAGGACTTGTGGTTTGGAAAAACTGCCCCCCTAATCTTCCCCAGGCTTCCTGCACTTCTTGGAAAGTCCCATAATCTCTGAGCAAGGAGGAACAGGGAGTGAGGAGGAGAATGCACCTGGACCCTTCTGCACCAGGCACCCCAGATGTACTGCTGTTCTGCGGTCACACAGGGTCAATTGCCCTACCCAGGGGCCCTTCATATTAGTCTCCTTTAGAACCCCAAGTCTCTGGGGAAGTCTGTGGTGGAGACAGGTTGATAACAATGCCATGCCTTGTTCTGTAGCACTGGGGACCCTTTGTGGGTCTATCATGGAGGGGCAGGCTCTGTCTGGTCACTGGTGACCCTTGTGAGGAGCTCTAGATAAAAGAACATATTCAGGTCCTGTGGTCAACTTTCTTCCCACCTGTAAATCAGAACCTCACAGGAGCCTGTGGGACTCCTGCTTTCAGGATCGAAAGACCCAGTACATCATGTCTGCATGGGATTCCAGAGGGCTAGGCACCAAGCAGTGTGTACCTGCCAGGTAAGTGCTGAAAAAGGGGAGGGAGAAGGGGAGACCAGGGGTCCCAGGGCTGAGCATGAGGAAACAAGTTTTGGAGACCAAGCCTGGGGTCCCTATGGACAAGGTGGAGCAAAGAGTCCCCTGGATCCAGCAGGTACTGGATGGGAAACTAAGGCTCTGTTACCCATTCTCTATAGTCACATTGTGACATCACCCCTGATGCTTGGAACAGCAGCCCCAAACCAGACATTTGTAAACTCAGGAACGACAGGGTCAGAAACAGAACTAGAGCCAAACTCTTCAGACTTCTGACTGCAGCCAGTGGAGGCAGAGGTCATTAGGTTCAAGAAAAGCTTACACTGGGGGACACAGTTAGTCCTGAGGGCCCCAAACTGTCTCCAAGGCCTTGCAAGCAAATACAAAAGGGTCTGCCCCTCCTCCTAGGCCATTATGACATCAAAAATTTATGGGAGTTAGAGGCTGGGCAGAGCACCACACACTGGTGGATGCTGTTGTGAGAGCACAAGAGGGAGAGGATACTCTGGAGCAGAGGAGGCAGAGAAGATCTCCTGAGTCTAAAGATGAGCACCAAGTTCACATTAGAAGAGCAGACAACTAGAGAAGAATGAATGCTACATTCTCATGAGTAATAAGGACATGAAATGTCCTCAGGCCAGCAATACTCAGTCTCCTGTGCCCTGTGGTTGAGCACTCCTCACCTAGGAGTTCTCAGTCTTCTCTGTATCATGTGTTTAAGCTCCTCTCACATATCATTGCTCAGGGTATTCTGTATCCTTGGGGTCAATGCCCCTCTCCCACCAGTGCTCAGTCTTTTCACATTCCTGTCCTTAATCTCCCTTTCCCACCATTGCTCAGGGTCTTCTGAGTCCTGTGGGTGAGTGCCCCTCTCCCACCAGTGCTCATTTTCCTGTGTGTATTGCAGGTGGGCACATTTGAATCACCAGTGCTCCCTCTCCACTAAGACCTAAACCCAGTTCTATAAGTGAATTCTGCGGGTGAGTCCCATTCTTGTTAATGTCAGTACACCATCTCTGGACTTTTCTGTATGTCTAGGCCAATATTATTGTGGAAATTTTCCAAGGTATGGATATTTCCTCTTTCCAACAACCTCAGTAGGCCTTTGGTGCTGCCATGGAGACAGGTTCCTCAGTAATGCTTGAAAACCTAAGAAAATTTAAATGGATGTCAATTCTCACAACATTTAGGACCTCATTCCACACTCATTGTCCATCCTTTCCAGACCATTCCTCGAGTGGCTGAGGTCTTATGGGTGATGTAGCTTGCCCAGGATTTCTGACATCTTTCTGAACAGTGAATGTAAAGCATATATTTAAGTATTTTCAGAATCTTCTCTGGTATGTCTTTGACTGCTCTCTTTTGACAAGACAGGAACCCTCCTAGGACCTCTGAGCCAGGCACAATTCACACCTTCAAAAAACAGTGTGAAATGTGACCTAGGATAATTTTCCATCATCTTGGAGGATTTCCCCCAGACCTTTGAAAATGCACCACTGTCACACAACCCCTGAAGTAACTGAGACCATGGCCTGAGGGACTTTCTCGGTAAGGATTCAAAGGTTGTGAGTCATCTTGATGAGTGCCTCTTTTCCAACAGGAGTCTGGCTCCTATGGTAAAGCACACCTCACATAAATCTGCTCCAGCTTCTCTGGGTCCTGCCCTATATCTCCACACCCCCACCATTGCTCAGGGTCTTCTGTGTCCTATGGGTGAATGCTCCTCTCCCACTAGTGCTCAGTTTTCTCAGGATTCTGCCCAATATCTCCCCTCACCAATCATTGCTGAGGGTGCTCTGATTGCACCGGGTCCTCCAGTTGATTGCCCCTCTCCTAACATGGCTCAGCCTTCTTTGTTTAAGCAGCTAAATTCACCTAACCTGGCATTTTCAGCCTCCTTTGGGTACTGTGGGTGAGCCCCCCCTTACCTAACTGTGCTCAGTCATCTCTGTTTCTTTTTTCTGAGTTCCCTATCAATTCCTTGATCATTCTTCTCTGGGTACTTTGGGTGAACACCCTAACCTAATACTGCTCAGTCTTCTCTCTGTCTTGTTCTATTTTCCCAAGGCAATTCTTGCTCAGACTCTTATGGTCCTGTGAGTGAGCACCTCTCACATGACCATGCCCACTCTTTTCTATATCCCATCTTTAATCTCCCTTCACACAACATTGCATGTTGTCATCTGAGTTCTCTGGTGAGTGTCCCTTGCACACAGGTGCTCAATTTTCCCTGAATATTGTTATGGAGTGTCCTTTACCCTCCCGTACCCTGCACCATCTGTGTCCTCTGGGTGATTGCACCTCTTCCAGCATGGTTCAGTATACTCTGGGACCTCTGGGTGAGTGCCCTCATCCAGCAGTGCTCAGTCTCCTCTGAGCCATGGGCTAAGTTCCCCTACCCAATCTTTTCTCAGCCTCATCTGGCTCCTAAGTGTGAGCATGTATAACCTAACAGTGCTCAGGCTTCTTTGGGTTCTGTCTTAACCTCACTTACCCCACCATTACTCAGGGTCTTTTGAGTCCTGTGGTGAGTGCCGCTCAAGCATAGTTGCTCATTTTAACTGAATATTACTACCTAGCACCCCTTCACTTTCTTTTCTCAGTCTTCTCTGCATCATCTGGTAAGGGCCCATTGCCCTCCATTACTCAGACTGCTCTGGGTCTTCTGGGTTTATGCCCCTCACCCTCCAGTGCTCAGTATCCTCTGGGTCTGTGGGTGAACCCTAGCCCAGCAGAGCCCAGGATCCTCCCTGTTCTGTGCACAGTCCTATTTGCACTTTATTGCAGTTGATCCTTGGTTGCCTGTTTGTGAGTTCCACACTCTCTCTAGTGTTACTTCTTTATGAAAATATGGTGAGGGTCTTCCTCCAGTTCCCTGGGCACCCTTGGTCTTTGTGGTTGAGTGAGTCTTCCTTTCTTGTCTGTCCCTGGTTGAGTTTGTAGGGGTTGTTTCTGGGGTCCTGTTTGAATTTCTGTGCTGCCTCCTCCATGTGTGGTGCAGAAGTGCTTCTGAACCATGGTGGCCTTCATGACTCAACTTTTGGTAGTTTATGGGGATGTTGACTGCACTAGCTGGGATGTTCTGTCCTCTCACTTAGAAGATAGATCTGAGGCTGCTGTCAGTCTTTCTGTATGGTGTCTTCCTAGCTGTGCTAGAGCTGGCTGTGCTTAGGTTCAGAAGCCCTGAAGCAGAGATGTCCTGCACCCACCTCTGAGCTTCCCTTTGCAAAGGCAGCCTCCATCCCAGAGCTCTCTCTGGAAAAGGCTGGGAGAAGGGTCTCTCTCCTCCTGGCATGTCTTCTTTGGTCATTCCATGGCTCTGATTCATGCTGATGAGGGTCACTGTCCTCCTCATGTCCTGCTTCCTCATTCACCTGAACTCTTTCCCAGATTGTTCAGTTGTTCACTGCAGAAAGTGCTGGGGATTGAGTGCGGGTTCTCCTTTTTCATGGTTAGTTCCAGTATTTTGGAGTCATACTCCTCTTGTTCTGCTCTGTACCCAGTGATAGGAGAAGAATTGAGGAGAACTGCAGAAGCCCAGGCCAAGCAGGTTTGTGGGGGAAAGTTGTGAGTGGGTTGGGCAGAGGCCCTGCTTGGGACCTGGGCATCTCCTTGTGCTGCTCCATATCCCATAGCCCTCCTGGGACATCAGAGGCACCTAAGGGCCCTCACTTCACCTACCTGGGGTGCCAGTGAATGGCTATCAGCAGGCTCTCTGAGAGGAGGCACGAGTTCATTATTAACTTCCCTGGTGCAGAAGATGTGTGACCTGTGCTTCACTAATTATCTATGAACACCCTCTCTCCTTGGTGAATTCCATGAATCAAGTGCTACTCATCACCTGCTTTCCTGTTGGCTGGACTCCTGAGTCTGTCATCAGTTGATGGTAGCTGTGGACACAACCCGAACAAGTTCAGGCTCCTAGGAAGTTTTCACTGCTCTCTATTCACAGAGACTTTCCCCAAGTGGTCACTGACTGTTAGGTGAGTTGATGGAAGAATATTGGTGGGAAATGTTGTTCATAAATAACACAACACAAATCAAAGAGAACATTTGTTGTACTAAGCTCCTTTGTGACCACAAGCAGGACAGTGGGTATTTCTGTTAGAATGGATGCTAGTTTTGAGTACAGGAAGCAAGTTCCACACATACTTGTAGCTCTTCACATGATGGAATGGCTACATAGATACACAACCCTGCATTATCAGTCTTTGCATGTTCACTGCATTAAACAGAGTCAATGGACCAAACAATACACCAGTCCACAGCAGGCAGTGGCTGCCTATTTCTGTGTTATAGATGCCTCATGTGACCTGGGCTAGGCATGACCAGGAAGGAAACTGGAATAGAGTAGTGCCATGTTTCCCTATGAACATGACTCAGGTGAGTCATGAGCAGGGGTGATAGCAAGACTGGGTGCATATGAACAAGACTCAGGTGAGGCCTGAGCAGGGGTGATAGCAAGATTGGGTGCAGTCTTTCTCAGGTCACAGGTGGAAGAATAGCAGTCTAGGGGGCACCTCACTCAGTTTGGCTCTGGAAGTCAGGGTGAGTTAACAGGTCCAAGGACCCAACCCTGCACATGGACAGCCCTGGCTTCTGCACAATGGTTCCCAGGCACACATGGTGCCTAGGAAGAAGGTGCAGCAGAAATGGCATGGTTTGGGGCAGAGCTGGCTCTGTCTACATTCTAGCTGTGGAGTCTCCTCCAGTCACTGCCTTTCCTGCTCCCCTCCAGGATCCAGGCTGCTGTCTTCTCCAGCTCCTCCTGCCCTCTCCCCTCCCATTGCTCTTCTCCTATGCTTCCCTGTGCATCCCTCTTGAGGAATCCAAACCCCTGGGCAGAGCTGGGCTTTGGCACTTCTCAACTCCTCTGGACCTGAAGTCAGAGCTTTAGGATATCACACTTGCCTCCATGCAGAGCAGTCCACAGGCACTTTAAGGAGTAAGAGAATCCACTGAATGCCAAGAGGGAGGGCACAGGCATCCACCCTTATGAGTACTGTGAACTGGCCCTCAGCAACATAAATAAAGTCAGGGACTGAAAGCCAGATGACACCCTTCTGGTGGATGAAGACCTTTCTTAAAATGAAAATACCAAGTACCAGTGAGAAGGAATTGAAAGTGAAGTTTCCAAACATATCACAAGTCCTGTGAGACAGTGGGAAGAACTTGGAAAGCTCATTGGAAATGGGACAAGCTCATGCCCCAGACCCAATCTCAACCATCCTGGGGTCACTGATGCAGGATGAGCAATCAGAGGAAGCTCTGCTGCTGGACCAATTTAGAAATTGTGAAGCACTTGAAAGAGGAAGAGGGGGTGCTCATGCAGTAAGGCAGGAGAGGCCCAAGAAACATGCAGGGCAACGTGATGTGGAAATTGTTTTTCAGACCAGTTAGGAAGTGCTCCAGCATTCAAGAGTAAAGGTGAAGCAGCAGAGTAGCTGGGCACAGTGAAGTGTCACAATATAGCTGCAGAGAATGCCTCAAGAGTGGGAGCAGGTGCTGTGGGATGGATTCAACTTAGGTATACCTGACTCGGCCCCTGTGTGGTTCTAAAGTTTACCATGTGTCGGGGTTTCGGCCGGACCCCTGGCCCTAGGTGTGGCAAGGCTAAGATGGCGCCTGGCAGTGAGCCAGAGCAGTTAACTTTTGCATAAACAACTGACATTATTTTGAGGAAGTTCCAGGGATTGGCTGAGCTCCCTGATGGACAGTGCAGGTCCACTGTATGCCTGCCTTTGCTGCCTGTATCTGTGGATGCTCTCCCCTCGTGCTCGAGTTGCTGATTGGTTACAATAATGTATATATTGGAGTGTAAGTTCCTCAAAGAGGAGAACAAAGAAAGAACTATGAGGAAGTAAGCACGCAAAATAAAGAGCTCAAAAGAACCAGGTTTGCGTCTCGTTTCTCTGCGGGCAGGGAGCGCGACAAGTGGTGCTGACATCCCGGGAACCAAAGAACAATAATTTTTCACAGACAAGGGTAAGTTAAGTGGTAAGTAATAAAGTAATAAAATAATAAAGCAATAAAGTAATAAAGTAAGTAAGGCTAGAAAGCCCGGTAACAGAGAAAGATTAATAGGCTTTAAGCCGGTAACAGAGAAAAATAATAGGCTTTAAGCCCGGTAACAGAGAAAAATTAATAGGCTTTAAGCCCGGTAACAGAGAAAAATTAATAGGCTTTAAGCCCGGTAACAGAGAAAAATTAATAGGCTTTAAGCCCGGTAACAGAGAAAAATTAATAGGCTTTAAGCCCGGTAACAGAGAAAAATTAATAGGCTTTAAGCCCGGTAACAGAGAAAAATTAATAGGCTTTAAGCCCGGTAACAGAGAAAAATTAATAGGCTTTAAGCCCGGTAACAGAGAAAAATTAATAGGCTTTAAGCCCGGTAACAGAGAAAAATTAATAGGCTTTAAGCCCGGTAACAGAGAAAAATTAATAGGCTTTAAGCCCGGTAACAGAGAGAGATTAATAGGCTTTAAGCCCGGTAACAGAGAGAGGTTAATAGGCTGAAAGCCCGGTAAAAGTTCACAGAAGGCAGACTCGTTGCCCGGTAAAATTAGTTATTTTCAATTTATGAAGTGGTACCAAATTGTGTGTGTGGTGTGTTATTTTTGTGTTTGTTGTGTGGCTTGTTTGTGTGCTTGGAGCTCTTAGTGCTGTAAGATTTAATCATAGGAACAGAACTGTCTAAGACTGGAATGCAACAGCCTCTTAGGGAGTTACTAAAAAGTCATGGAATGCCACTAACGTTCCTTGATACCATAGAGAAGGTCTCTCCGTGGTTTTTAAAGGAGGGGCTGTTAAATATTCCACAGTGGGAACATAATATAGTAGCCATAGTCCCCACAAGTATTGGGAGATAATTGTTTCATAATTTTCTGCATTCAAACCTAACCTGATTTCTCAACCAGAAAAAAAAGGGTTAAAAAGTCCTGGGTGATCCTCCCTCCCCCCCTGCCTGGCCTTGCCAAAGTCTGCTTTGGAATGTAAACAGCAGCAGTCTCAGTGGGAAAAAAGGGGGGGGGTAACCTGAAGAAAAGAAAAAAAAAAAAGGGTGTCCGTTTTAAACTTAACTAACTTATTTTCTAGGATTCTTCGTTTGTTTTGTTTTTCTTTAATGCTGTATTTTTGAGCTCATAATTTTGATCCTGCATACCTAGGTTAATGATTTTTTTTTCTTTTTGATCAGTTCTATTTTTTATTCAACTGAAGTTTTTGAACAGCTGTTTCATTGCAATGAACATTTACCTATAAAGTTACAAGGCCTTTGATTTTGTGTTATGTGTTATGTTGTGCTGTCTAATGTCATGTTTTGTCAAAACTGAGCGCTCTTAAAATTAAAATTTAAAAATGGATCCAAATACTTTTATTCACATGATTTAAAAAGGTTCAATTTAAATTGGGTAAACTAATGAAAGTAAAATATCTTTAAAAATAACTTACAAGTCTCCAGGTGGTCAAACTAATGAAATGTTAATGTTAAACAATGTCTAATATCAATTGCTTCTAGGACTTTTCTTCAGCAGGAAAGAGGCAACGGATCCTGTTCAGGACACTTGTCTGATATCTTGGTTTTTATAAAATAAATAAATTGGAGTTAACATGTATGGGATTACTCAAATGTGTTTGTAGAGACGTCTGGTTAATTTACAAAGTTAAAATGCTAATTGTTAAATAACATCAAGTACTCTTAACCCCTCAAATCCCATGGAGTATCATACTTAAACATTATTGGTGTTCTCATAGGATGGTAAATAAAAGGGTTTAAACTTGCTTTGTGTCATCACTAAACTAAAAACAAGGTTACTAAGAGTTATGTCCTAACAAGTGGAATTCTGTATACAAAGGGTCCCAAAAGTTTCAACTGTGTTTCAATTAGAGTATCTGAATTCAAAAATTTCATAAGAGTTGTTTCAGAATGTGAACAAAAAGGGGTCAACAAATAGGAAAGAAAAAATAAAAGGTTCTGGGTTTAAAATGTATTTAATAAAAAGGAAAAGAAAATGTTTCTGGATAAGAAAGTCTGTGTGTAATAAAGGACAAGTTTCAACAAGTCTATGTGTAACTAAGTTGATTATATGTATGTAAATCAGCTAAAGCTATTTAAGGTTTTCCTAAGGTGACATACTAATGTTCTGATATAAGCCAAAGTTTAATCTATATGGTAAAATGACATGGTAATATAACAAAGTTTTCTTAATAACACTAATTCATTCTTAACTCTGTGTCTCTTAAGTTTTATTCTTTAAAACAATTGTCTTAAAAATAGGGGTTTATACAATTATGGTTAAGCAACTGTTAAAAATTGTACTACGTTATAAAGTCTAAATTTTTCTTTAAAAACTAAAATTGGTAAGAACCAATTCCTCACTAAAATTAAAATAACTCTAACCACAGATGTACCTTATAACCCACAAAAACAAAGTATTGTCAAACATACACATCTCACCCTCAAAAATACTCTTTATAAACAAAAAGGGGGAATAGAGGAGACCTTCAGGTCCCCTAAAGATAAACTTTCTCTTTGTCTCTTTGTTTTGGGTTTTTTAACTCTGGGTAATAAGGGTAACCCGGTGCTTTACTGGAGCTGCGGCTCAGTTTGTGTGTTTCCACAAAATAAACTAACTTACAACCTCTTTTTAGTCTCTTAGGAGGAACAGTTCAACTATGTAACAAAACAACTGCTTCTCTCAATTGTACTTCAGATTTGTGCTATCTCTCAATGTTAAAATGCTTCTAGGTTCCTGCTGGCAGACTTAATGTGTGTTCCTACCTTCCTACCAGTCCCAGTCTCTGTTACAGATGCAAAATTGCCAGTGTTACTATCAAGAAACAGGAGAGAATTTGACATCACAGCGACTATGGTCACTGCAATAGTGGTTTCTGCAACAGCAGCACTAGCAACTGCCATACCTACAACAACAACAGTCAATCACTTGGCCGAAAATACAGCTGCAGCCTTACAGACTAAAGAAACTCTAAACCAACATTTAAGAACAGACATTCTCCTGGTGAAGAGTGGACTTACTACAAGAACAAGTGGACATATTACAAGAACTTTTGGGACTGGGATGTGTTTACTCTTTAAGAGCTGTTTGTGCTACCCCCATTGTATATGATAATTCCAGCACCGCAGCTGGGTTATCTAAAAAATTGTCAGCCTATCTTACTTCTACTTGGTCGTCTCAATTTGATAATCTTACCTCACGACTTAGGGCTAAAATTGTCAAAGTTAATTCTACTAGGGTACAAATTGCTTCTATGTCTGAGCTGGCTAAATGGTTTTCTTCTGCTTTCAATTTTGTAAACAGTGGGCAAGCCTTGGCACTTTGGGGTTTTTACTCCTCTTTGGTATCTTTTTCCTCACCCGCCTGGTTGTACAACTAATGAGCCACCCAACAAATGGACCAGATTATTTTTCATCAGGCCATGACTGCCCTAGAGGCCGGCAGTTCCCCACAAGTATGGCTCTCGATGCTGGACCGGTAGTCAAAGACGGGTAAGGAAGGAGGTGACACCGTACCGACCTAAGACAGGAGCTGTAGCATGCTCTACAGTTATCCGATGACGGGTAAGGACGGTGGTTGACCACTCCGCCTAAGACAGGCATGGTCCCGAGCTTTCCTTTTCTTTTTAAAAGAGAAAAGGGGGAACTGTCGGGGTTTCGGCCGGACCCCTGGCCCTAGGTGTGGCAAGGCTAAGATGGCGCCTGGCAGTGAGCCAGAGCAGTTAACTTTTGCATAAACAACTGACATTATTTTGAGGAAGTTCCAGGGATTGGCTGAGCTCCCTGATGGACAGTGCAGGTCCACTGTATGCCTGCCTTTGCTGCCTGTATCTGTGGATGCTCTCCCCTCGTGCTCGAGTTGCTGATTGGTTACAATAATGTATATATTGGAGTGTAAGTTCCTCAAAGAGGAGAACAAAGAAAGAACTATGAGGAAGTAAGCGCGCAAAATAAAGAGCTCAAAAGAACCAGGTTTGCGTCTCGTTTCTCTGCGGGCAGGGAGCGCGACAACCATGGGATCATGTGCATTTGTGCACAGGTAGATGATTGTGGAATATTGTGGCATTCCTCAGCTGTTTCTCTGGGAAACATCTGTTTGTGTGCTGAACACTAGTCAACTGTCCTCCCATACAGGACTCTGCTATGTCTGCTTGCCTTTTCATGCAGAGCCCTGCCCTGCTGCCTCCCCATCTCTGCAGCACTCTCCCAGCAGCCCTTTAGCTTCCTTCACAAGGCCCCATCCCTCAGCTCTACTCAGGCCAGTCCTGCATGCCAACCCCAAGAGGGTATGGCCACGGACATGGCAACATCACCCTCAGGGCCAGGCTGGGCCCTCTCTGAGCTGTAGGAGTCACCTCCTCCCCAAGACCAGCCCAACCAGTGGAACTGAACTCCTTTGGGGTGTTCTGGAGAGTCCAGGGGGAGCCAGGCTGTGGGGGTTGTGTGGAGAGGCAAAGAATGTGAGTAAACAGCAAGGGGGGTTGTGGGGAAGGATGGGCAGGGTGCTGGGAGGGGTCATCCATTTGGGCTCTGACCTGAGGGTGTGAGGGCAGGCTGGACTCTTGGATTGATCCTTCTGGGGAGCCAAGAGGGTAGACCTTCCATAGCTGAGAGCACCTGTTCTGCCCTAAGTCCTGCAGGATGCTCCACACACCTGGGATCATGGACCATCTGCCTTAAGTCTGTAAGGGAGCAGTAATCACCTCAGCTTCCAAATGGCACAGGAGGCTTAGGAGGTTGATGTCCCTTGGCCAGTGGTAACCAAGCAATATGGAGCAAGCCAGGTACCAGATCCAAAGCCCATCTGCCCTAGGACCATGCTCTGCCTGCTACAGTCAGTACCCTCCATGGGAGAAGCAGACAAGAGCCAATCAAGGAGAGGTCATGTCCAGTTCCTGTCCTATGGACTGTGAGGTTGATCTGCCTGGATGTTCCAGTGAGATGACAGGTACAGTCTGCCAAGCAGTTGTCCCTAAGGGAACTCCATGGGTTGCTGGGCCCATTCAGAGACATGGACATTCCTAGCTTTAACTCCAGAAGCACAGATAAGCCTGTATGTACAGAGGAGATGAGGCACAAGGCCAGGGGTTAGTTCTAGACCTCATCAAGGGCTGAGCCCAGCCGCTACAAGATGAGGCAAAGGCCAAGGAAACCCCATCTAGACACACCTAGCCAAGATCAGGTGGCAGCTGTGTCCCAGGCAGGGTCAGGCATATGAGGCAGGGTGAGGCTGGTGCTTCTGGGAACTCACCTTCTACATAGGAGTTCTGGGATCATCCTGGGTCCTGACGCTGAATTTTGACACACCCATCTATGGGTGTTTAGTACATACATACGTATGTTGATTTGAGATACTACATGTGGATCCCAGGAGTTCCCTGCCAGGCTTTTTTTTTTTTTAATTTAAACACAGGGTGTCACTAAGTGGCCCAGGCTGGCTTCAAACATGGAATCATGGAGCCTCAGCCTCCCGGTACCTGGCATTCCAGGCATGACCACTTCACCAGGCTCTGTGGATGTTGTAAACTAATGATCGCACTCAGAGGAAGACTAGTGCACACTGCAGGGTAGATTCAAGGTCTCTTCTGCAGTGACCTTCTAGCAGGATCTGGATCTCCTGAGTCTTTGGAGGACAGTGGGGTCGTGGGACAGTTTTTGTCTTTGACTGGGAATACAGCTGCAGATTTTGCTGCTCACTGGGGCTGAGAAGGTGTATCCAGTCCATAGGTAAAAGGTACAGAATGATGGGGAGGAAAAGATCTGACTCTGGTGGTTTGAGTAATAACCCTGACTTGAGGCACTTCTGCCCCCACAGTAGAAAGGATTGTAGTGAACGGTCAAGAGAAACATACTTTCTTTCAGGTGAAAGGCAGTATAGGCTATTTAGGAAAACCCAGATGGCAGGTGTATTTGGCCTTCCTTGACAATGGCCTGGCTCAGACCTGCCAAGTGCAGAGGTCAGGTCCATGTCAGCCTGGTTAAAGGTGGAGTGAAGGATCTGCCATATACCATTCTGCTCAATGTTGGCAGTGGAACATATGAGAATTTGCTGTTTCCTCTGGCCTCCATCTCCCTGATGACACACACAGAGGTGTTGCATGGTTCAGGGTGAAATCTTGGGTGGGTTCCATGCAGGCCATCTGTTCCTCCTGCTCTCATCTTCTCCACCTTCCCCAATGCTTCCATGGCAATTGGTGCTGTTTTGTAAAAATATAAAGAAAGAATTTAATTGCAGGTAGAATGCTTTCCAATGGCCCTGGGCTTGAGGTAGTAGCCAGGGTCATCTGGTCACTGTGTTGATGCCTCATTGTCTCCAAAGGTGGGCCACCTGGGAGCCTGCCCCCATCACAGATGGAATCCCAACTAGAACTGAATTAGTCACATGATTGAAGGAGTAGATGAGGAAGAGGAAATGTGGGAATTCTCAGCTCCACCTGTAGAGAAAGAGTCTGGGTTTTGGGACCTTGCCCAGGTGCATGTACACCAGGAGTGAGTGAGGAAGCGGGGGTTCAGGTAGGAAATCTCTTGATGCACACAGGGTCAGGATGATAGGGAGTGAGACAGGAGGTAGTTTTGTGCACTTGCTGTGAGCCCCATGTCTTTACAGATATCCCAGCGAACTTCACCCTGGACACCAACAGAGCCCTGAGAGAAGGGCAGCTCCATAAGGTGAAAGGGGGTCCTGGGAACTTGGACAGGATAGAGACTTCAGCCAGGAAACCTGGAGTCTGAACTGGGAAGGAAGAAAGTGCTGACCTGGGCTGCTCTCCACTGCAAGCCCACCTGCTGCTTCACCTGGTCCACACCAATCCCATATACAAGGCCTTAAGACAGGGAGCCCCACACCCCTCAAGACTGGGGGTTGCACTAGATGGGGGACCATGAGAGGGCCTAATTAAAATGAGAGAATTTCAAAGAAGCTCCAAATTACATTTTTCTCAGTGCCTGCCATTTTCTGCCAAGATCCCAGCTCCCTGCAGGCAGCTGTCCATGCCCACAAGGGGAGCTTGGTCAGGCAACAGCCTGGCCCAAGAAGGAATTCAAGGCTGGGGGCACTTACCATGTTCCTTCCCTGAGTGTCTCCTGACTCAGTGCCTGTGGATGGC
Organism: Sciurus carolinensis; assembly: GCF_902686445.1. Lineage (NCBI taxonomy): Eukaryota > Metazoa > Chordata > Mammalia > Rodentia > Sciuridae > Sciurus > Sciurus carolinensis. The sequence continues at coordinate 131,871,451 of NC_062218.1, read as the reverse complement.
AATGCTGCCATGGATGGTGCTGATATATCAGCTTCTTCCTTGATTTGGCCAGAGTGCAATAAAATTCATTTTTCTCTTATTTCTGATGCTGGTGAAGGCCCCAGTCCCATCAGCAGGCACTCCAGATTCTTGGGCCTCAGGAAGATAAAAGGTCCTCCCCAGGGCCTACTCCCGTGGGGGCACTGCTAAGGGTCCCCAGCCTGCTGACACTTGGCCCCTCAATGAGGCACTGTTCATGTCCCCTGCACATGGTGGCCATAAGCAGCCTGGGCCTTGGGTGTCCCAGCTGCCAGGGTCTTCTCAGTCACTTCCTGGACTCCCCACCATCCTCCTCTTCTCCCCTGTGTCAGGCCCCACAGCAAGTCCTGCTAAGGACATGGAGCCCCCACCTGCTCAGCCCACTCCAAGCTGCTCCTGGGCTTCAGGGCAGGTCACTGGGCACTGTCAAGGCTGTAGAGAGAGTCCAGAGAGGAGGGCCTGTGAGCCTGGAGGCCCACCCCATGTTTAATCTCCCTTCCCCAATTCTGCATTGTGGGAGGCCACAGCTGCCCAGCCCAGGGGAGAAATGGAAGGACTTGGAGCAGAGGCCTTGAGGTGTCCAGTAGATGGACAAGTCATGCAAATGAGCAGTGGAGGGAGCCCACAGTTCTAGGGCATGGGTACGCTGAGTTGTGGGGCTTGGCTGCCATCCTGTGGGGGCCCAGATGTGGCCTGTGCTGAGTGGCATCACCTGGGCTGAGCCCTGGGCCCTCAGTGTATCATCAGAGGCTACTGATGGGGAGAGACTCAGTAGGGCCAGGAAGGGAGTCCCAGGGGAGCCAAGCCATTCCTCCAGAGCCCAAGGCCTTCCAGTGCCTCCCTACAGAAAAGGAACCTGGTCTGCAGCCGAGGACACAGGACACATGGCATACATCTTTCCCAACACTGACCATGTAATGAGCCATGAAAATCACTAGTAAAGTCAAAGAATATTTTGGGTGTGTATTGAAGTATGTGTACATTATGTGCATAAAGTGTGTGAGTGTGCACGTGGTGTGTGTGCTTTGTGAACACATGGGTGCTGTGCATGTTGTGTATCATTCGTGTGTAAGGTGTGCTTCCTGTGCAGGGAATTTAGTGTGGTGATTGCCTGTGCGTGATGTGTATGGAGATATGTGTGTACGTGGTGAGTTCAGAGTGTTGTATTATGAGTACATTGTGTATGAAAATGTTTGCATGTGGGGTATGCTGTGTTTTGGGGTGTGTGCTGTGTGATGTGTAAGGGATGGGTGTACACCTAGTGTATGCTGGATCACCCAGTGCTGGTGCCACCCTACCCTCTAAAGACCAGGGGCAGTTATGGAGATGACATGATCCCTATGTGCATATGACAGACAAGTATGCTTGGGGCATCCTTGGGACAAGGAAACCTTGAGCTTGACATATAAGCCAAAGCCTGAACTTCCTTCACAGAATTCCACTGTACAGATGGCAGTGGGTTGGTGGGGCCTGTTCCCAGCAGAAACCTGACTAACTGCCCAGTGCAGGACAGGCTGGAAGCTCCGTGTCCTCCATGTGGTAGCCCAAGGAATGACACCCACAGATGGGCTCACACCACATTCAGGGATCCCAGGAGTCAGCTCATGTGGCATCTGGAAAGCCGCAGGGGTGATGACCATGTTGCGTGCTCTGTGGCCATGCTTGTAGTGCATGGATTCTGAGGCTGCAGCCTTGAGTGCCCATGCACAGGAGAAAAAGCTGGGGTAGAAAATTAGGGTGCTTGCCACTGGCCAGAGGCTCTGACAGAGGCCTTGCACAGACCAGGGGTCGCTCTCCAAACCCTCCTTCTCTTGTTCTACCACTAAAGCCTCCCAGCTGTATGGAGGGTGGTCCTGGTCCAGGTCCCAGGAGGGCATCCCCCAGGTCTGTCCAGCCTGTTGGTGTTCTCCACAGCATCCTGGGCAACACCTGCTCAAGGTAAGTTTCCTTACCAGGACAGGGCTACATGGTCAAGATCTTTTCTGGGCTTCTGGGCCAGGGTTGTCTCTAATGAAAGCAGAGCCTTCCTTCTAGATGTTTATTCTTGGTGTCTCCTGAGCAGCCCAGAACATCTACATGCTAGGATTACCATGGAGTTTGAAGAAGAGATAGGGTCATGACTCCCCGGGCCTGACACCTCAACAACGGCTCACCTGCTCTGCATCTTTCCTTGCATGATTTCTGCTGTCTCCAAGGCCTTCAGTCTTCATGTGGCCTTGGCAGAGAGGATGCCCTGGCTGAAAGTGGAGCCATGCTATTGCCCAGAAGAGAGGCTGAGACCCCATCCAGGTGGTAGTGTGGACTCTGGCCCAGACAGCAGGGTATCCACCCAGGGGCAGCTGGAGCATGATGAGGACAGCAGGTGAGTTAGTGGACTGGCCACACCCCAGAGGCCTCTGGACCATCCCTTAGATCCACACCCTCCTGATATGGTGGCCCTCACACTTTGCCCCAGGATGAAGGTGGGGAACCAGACAGACAGCCCTGGGCCTGCCTTGTAGACAGGGTGCAGGTCAGAATGAGCCTCAGGGAAACCTAGTGATTGTCTCAGCATGGGTGTGTTTCATGCAGCACCAGGAGTGAAGCCCAGCAGGACTGCCTGGAGGACAGAGAACCCACAGGCCACCTGTTCAAGGCCAGTCACTGAATGGTACTTCTGGAAAGGGGAGTGATGTAGGAGGTGGGGCACTGTGGGGGTACACAACCCTGAGGTGTGTCCATGAAGAGGACTGTGTGACCCAGTCTCGTCCTGCTTCTCTACTGCAGCCCAGACATGAGTTGGGGGAGCTTGCACTGCCATGCACTCCTCTATGTTGTATTGCCTCACCCCAGGCCCCAAGCAGCCATGGACTGAGGTCTTTTAATCTCAGAGACAAAGCAAACCTTCCTCCTGCAGGCTTCTGGCATTTTGTTACAGCCTAGGAAGCTGGCTTTTGCTCTTCACAACAGCCTCCCTTTGCCCAGCACCTGCTGCCCCAGTCACATAGCCAGAAGGAAATAAAGGACCTGGAGGACCCTTGAAGGTGGGTCATGCTGAATCTATCTATCAACAGGAGAGAGGAGTCTCTGTGACTCACTCTTCATCATCAGTTCACTCAGCAGCACAGAGCAGAGTGTGGACAGGCCCTGGACACAGATGCACAGCACTGAGCCCTCTCTAGTTCAAAGCAGCTCCCACTTCTGAGTCTACTCGTGAAAGTTTCCAGAATGGAGAAGACATGGGCTGGTGCTAGATCCTGAGAAGGTTTAACTGGACAGGATCAGCACAGGGACTTCAGGAGACTATTGCAGGGTATATCCTGGTGAAGGTGCAGGGTGCCCTTAATGGAGGGTTTTCCAGTGTTTCCCATTCCTTGTTACAATTTCTTCTCCGTGGTGAGAAGCAGGAACCACGGCAGCAGCAGAGCATTCAGAGACATGTCCAGAGATGAGGGAAACAGTCTCAGGTCTCAGAGGGGTTTGGAACTTGGACAGAGATCCTGGAGTTTTGGCTCAGTGTGGTAGGAGGCAGAAATCTTATGGGGAGGAGCCCCTGTAGTAGAGCAGGGCAGTGACAGGGTCAGAGGTGCCCTGCATCAGAACCAGGAGGGTGGAGGCAGGACAGATGGCAAGTGGCTAGAGACTTGGCCAGGGCAGCATATTGGAGTGCTGAAGAGAAGGGAGGTCCAGTGCGTTAGGATCAGCCCACCAATGGCAGTTCTGAAGCTGGGGCACCAGAAGGCTGCTGCTGAGGTCAGGTCCATAGGTAAGTGAGGGTGCCTGGGGAGCAGCAGGCTTGCAACAGGAGAAAGTCAACACCATTTGTTAGAGTTGATGAGGCCACATGAAAGAGGGGAGGATCTCAGAACAAATTTGCAGGACCTGAAGGACAAGAGACTGATGGAAGGGTCAGATCGGGAGGGGAGAGAGCAGAGTCTCAGGGATGGTAGGGTCCATACAGCAGGGACCCTGGAAAGACAGAGGGAGAAAGAGGTAGTGAGGAGGGAGGAGCCATGGCTGGGGTGGGAGTGGAGGAAGAGCCTCCATGGGCAACTCTCTGCATCTAGGAACAGCGCCCATGTCCAAGGTTTGAGTTTGCCATGCTCCCTGTGGGACGCCTGCTTCTCCAGTCTGCCTGGTCTCCTAGATTCTGTGTCACCTCCAGTTCCCAGGTGAAACAACACAGTTCATGCTTCTCATGCCTCATGTCTCATCCCAAGAGAGAGGGCACATCCCCAGACACATGGAAAGCCCCACTATCTGATGTTCCCTGGGCAGATGAGGGTGTGCTGAGTTTCCTATGGCACTGCCAGGATCTAATGTCCTCTGGGCCTGTGATCAGCAGTAGGATGGTAGGAATGGCCAGGATTCAGAGGAAAAGGGAAAGTGCCTGGGGCAGCTGACCTCAAGTTCTGCCCTGGAGCTGTGAAGAGGCTGTGCCTGCCTGTCACAGAAGTGACTCAGGGGTCAAGGTTGCATGTGAAGATTCTCCATGGACTCTTGGATGCTGCTGGGCATGCAGGGTGGCAGACTTTTGTGTGGCATGCTGCAGACACCCCTCCAGGGTAAGAGTTGTACTGGACCTGGAACCTCAAGTGGTCCATTCAGAGTCTGTGCTCATTACAGTGTGGCCAGGGCCACAGCAGACAAACCAGCCTGCACAACCTGGGCAGCAGGGAGTCCAGGAAAACACTTGCACCCCTACAAAGATGGTCAGTCTGCAGCAGACCATCAGAATTTGGGAGAATGTCACATAGTGGTGAAGGAACTGCAGACCTTGTATAGGGCATACCAGAGGAGAGTGACACCCATGAGGATTTTTTTTGCATCATACATACTTCCCAAGTCCTAGGACGTAGATATTGACATAAGACCCTGTTTACACATAAGGGTACTGAGGACCAGGGAAGTTCAATGACCAACCCGAGTTCACACAGTGAATAAGTGGCAGACCTGGTAGAACCAGGCACCCTGGATCTGGGTGTCCATCTCCTCTGGTTCATGAAATGAACCAGAACTTCAAGCATGCAGAAAAAGTGGTGGACCCTGTGCCCTGAATGGGGCACCGGTAGGCTCTGGGCCAGTGTGACTGAGGTCATGGGTCTGTAGTGCAGAAAGGGGCAGGGGCACAGAGACAAAAACAGGAGGGACCCGACCACACCACACCTGCTCTGAGCAGACCCAGCAGCAGAGTGTGGAGCTGTGATTCTGGGTGGGAGAAATTTTGGAACCAACTTGATGTCCAGAGAGTGAGGACCAGGCACATCTGCTAAAATGACATCAGGACCCCTGGGTCTCCTGGATCACCTCCCATTATCCAGACCCTTTGGTTCATTCCATCTGCAAAGTCCCCTTGTGTTGCCAGGTGATGTACCGCAGGTCCCCAGGATCAGAACCAGGATGTCTGTGGGGCATTTTTCTGTTTGAACAACTGTGAGTTGCCTGCTGTACTGTGCAAGTGACCTGGGGTGAAGCTCAGTCACAACAGAGATGACAAACAGAACTTGTGGGTTGGTCACTATGACGAGTCCAGTTCTTGTCCTGACTCCCATATAGGAGTGTGCTGCTCCTCCGGGCTGACCCTTGGACTTTTCTGCTGGTCCATACACAGCAGGGTGGATGGAGCTCCCTCTTTGGGAAGGCCAGCCCTCCTCCTGGGATACTTGGAGGACTCAGGGAGATGGGTTGGTGCTGGGAGTAGGTCTGCCCATCCCATCAGCACTGAGCCTGGCTGCTAGCAAAGATCAAGGTTCCCTCACGTGGGGTACACCCTGTCTGCTCCCAGGACTCTTGACTGTCAATCAGCACATGGTAGGCTGGGTTGGGGTCTGATATCACCATTGTTCCTATTGCGACTGGTTTCCAGGAGAGTGGTGACTCCTCACACAAAACAGACTTGAGCCCACAACACCAAAGAAGTCTGTCTTCTCAGAGAGTGGACAATTCAGTCCCCTGAATGGAGGGCAAGCCTCACCACAATGTGACCTGGCTGGTCACATCCCCCAGGTTCTCAGTTTACCATGAAATGGGGTCACTACTCCCATGCAGAATTCTGGTACTTGGAAAGAAATATCAAATTCCCATACTCTGTACCTGTAATATTTGTTTGATTGACAGAACTAGAACCTGGTCAGGCCACATATGGCTGGTGGAAACTGAAACACTTCCAGGAACCCTTGCTCCTAGCACCCCAGTCAAGGCTGCCCCATACCCCTGTTTACCCTCTCATTGTGGAGGCCATGTGTTCCTGGACTCATCTTCAGCCCCTCACTGGCCAGGAGAAATAGCCCTGTGTTGGGAGAACTGAGGACCTGGATTACACAAGCCCACTCACCTCTTCCTGTTGTGGGGCTTAGGGCAAGATCTCAGTCCATGGAGTACTTGGTGAGGTGACAGCACCCAGGGCCAAGGACTCCTTGCTAGGCATTGTGACTTCAAGAGGGGACCCTGGAGGTAAGGAGGAAAGACCCTTCAGCAGTCCAGGCAGGCACTTCCTTCCATCCCTTTGGCACCAAGCAGAACACAGCTTAGGACCCAACCAGCCTTGAGAGTCTGAGCAAGACCCAAGAGTGTAGAACTACTCAAGGTCACACAGTAAAACAGCCATGATGTGCAGTTCATTCCCGAGTCCCCAAATGGGGCAAGGGTCCCTGGAGAGAAAGGCTGACTGGGCTCACTGACAGCTTCTACTCTCAGCAGCAGGTAAGACACCTCTGTACTCTAGGCTCCTGAACTGAACTGGATCTGGCCAGTAGTGGTCAGCATGGTCAGCATCAACCAAGATCCTGAACCCTGGGTCCTGAGTCAAAGGCTTAGGTATTCTTGCATCCTGTGGAATCCAGGTAAACTGTAGAAGTGCTCATCATCTGACAATACCTGGAAGCCACACATGTGGTAGCCAGGAGAGAGCTGGGACCCCAACCCCACCCACGAGAGCTGTGGATCCTATGAAAGTCAGCTGAACTCAGGCAGGCCAGACATGTACTCTGCATAACCACACACCTGCCTGTCCAGACCCAGGTTGAGATGCCTGCTCTGTTTTCTGCCTCTGTTCCAGCTGGGCAGGGTCAGGTGAGCCCCTGGGGGCACTGCCTTGTATGCCCAGGGCTTCTGAGGACAATTTCTGACATGCTGAGGTTCTGGGTTGACCAAGGTGGACATGTCCCCCAGAATGACATGCATCTGCTGCCCAGGGGAGGAGCAGGGCACAGGATGGGCCTTACTCAGGGCCTCAGTTTTCTGCCCTGGAGAGAGGGCAGGCTGCCATGATGGTGACTTGTGGGATCCCAGAATCATCAGCAGACTGTCTACAAGTTGGGCAGGCAGGTGGGTGGCCAGGATCAATTGGAGGGCTTGGTAGGTTGGTGCTTTCAAATACCAGGGTGCATGCCTGTGGATGGATGGCTGTGGAATAGGATGCCTGGGTCTCTGAACAAAAGCTCATCTCTCCAAACCCAGTGCTGTGGTGTCAAGAGTTCTTGGTGTCAGGTAATCAATTGCTTCCAACTCCTTTTGCCAGCCTGATGTGTGGCATTGCCCAAACACCTGAAAAATTCAGTGCCTGCTCTCCTGGAGTGGGGGGACATGTGGTGAGGCATGAAATGTGCATCTGGCACCAGGGCCTCCAGCAGCAGGGCAGGTTCAGGAAGACCCCATTTCTAATCTGGGCAGTGAGATTGGCCATAACTGCTCAGCAAACACTGTGTCTGCTGTGGTCCTTGTCCCCCCCTGCACATGGGAACAGCAGAGCTACCTCCTTCCAGAAGGCTTCACAGGGGTAGATGAATCTTCTGTCAACTCCACACACTGCATGGAAATGCTAGACTCAGATTGTTCCCAAGGGCACCATCTACTCAGAAAGGAAGGCAGGGAAATCTGGGTAGCAGGTAGAAGCCATGGTGGTACTCACAGGTGTGCCCTGGCCCAGTCAAAACTGGGCCCTGCCTGGTCACAACTGGGTCCTGACATCATCAAACACAGGGCCCTGACCTGGTCACAAGTACACCTGGCTCTGGTTACATTTGGGCCCTTATCTGGTCACACTCTGTATTCTGACCATGGTCACACATGGGTCCCTGGCCTTTGTCACCCTCTGGGTCCTTACTCTGGTCATAAATTGGGCCCTGAACTGGTCACAACAGGATCCTGCACTAGTCACACACTGGGCACTGACCCTGATCACACTCTATACCCTTACCTTGGTCACACACTGGCCCCTGACCCTGGTCACATTCTGGGCCCTGATCTGTGTCACATTCTGGGTTCTGACCAAGGACATACTCTGGACTCTGACCTTAGTCACCCTCTGGGCCCTGGCTCTGGTCACAATTTGGGCCTTGACCATGGCCACACTCATGGCTCTTACCCTGGTCACACTCTGTACACTGAACTTGGTCACACTCTGGGCCCTGGCCCTGGTCACATGTGTACCCAGACTTGGTCACAATCACGGTGCTGTCCCTGGTTATACTCTGACCCTGACCCTGACTCTGGGTTTGACCTTGGTCACACCCTGGTTTCTTGTCCAGGTCACACTCTGTACACTGACCCTGGTCACACACTGGGCTGTGACCATGGTCATAATCTGTACCCTGACCCAGTCACACTCTGTGCACTGGCCCTGGTCACTCTGGGCCCTTATCTTGGTCACAATCTGGGCCCTGACCAAGGTATAAATCTGGACTCTGGCCCTGGTCACACTCTGGGCCTTGACCTTGGTCACATTTGGGCCCTGACCCTGTAACACTATGGGCCCTGACCTTGGCCCCATTCTGGGGTCTGGCCCTAGTCATCCCTGCTGCATTTCCCCATGGCATGGGATAGTGAGGAGGAAGCATCAAGCAGGCTGTCAGGAGGCCTGAGTGTGCTGGGAGGACAGGAGAGCATCCCACAGGTCTCAATGAATAGCTGTATGTTTTGCTCCTTCCAGGTCCCCCAGAACAGCAAGCACTTGTCATGAAGTCCTTGCTTATACCTGCCCCGGAATCCATGGGAGCCTGGCTGACTCCATAACCTTCCGTTGCAACACATTTCTTTGCACCAGCACTGAAAGACAGTGCCATCTAGTGTGCTGGCCCTAGATGGGCACCTGCTTCAACAGGGAGTGGTGGGGCTCAGGACAAGGCATGCTCCAAAGTGCAGGGCTAAGCATCTAGAGCCAGGTCCCCCTGGTGGCCAACATGCTTTGTGGTGCTTGCACACTTTCAACCACAAGGATACCAGGAGAGAACGGACACCCAAATGGGTCTTTCTGGATACTAGACAGAGTGAAGTGGTCATGGCTGCTGTCCAGGGTTCACCAGCCAAGAGCTGAACCTCTTCAGCTTCCAGGGGCCATGCAGTTAGTTGGTACTATTTGTAGATGTGTTGCCAAGCCTGCTGAGACAGGAGCCTCTGGGAATCTCAGTCACTGCTCCACTTGACTGGCATTCCAGGACTCAATCCCAGAGCGCCCTCAGAGAACCTGGGCCTAGGGAACCACCCCAGATGAGCAGGATTCTGGGTGGACACCAGTGCTGTGTGTCAGCACTTGAGAGAGCTAGGGTGACAGTCAGAGGCCAGAGACCATCAGGTTTCACCAAACCTTCCAGTGGCTAGAGAAGTATGTTGCCCTTGTGGGGAAAGACACACCCTGACTGTCACAGGGATTATGGCTGGTGGTCACAGAGGAAGCACAGGTGGCACATGCAGCCCCAGCATCCCCTGTCCTCCAGACCAGGCCTGCCCAACCCCAACAGAATTTCAGCTGCCAGGACTCCAGTACAAACTGAATCTAAGGACTTTAGGATAAGGAGGGCAAGGGCCACTTGGCTGAGAGGCCCCTTCAGAGCCAGCCTGAGGTCTCCCTCAAGTTCTGCAGATGTGGTGATGCCTGGGTCAGCTTGTCCACCCTCAGGAACCATCCATTCTTATTTTAGAGTGGCTACCTCCCAGCTGAACATGTAGTCAGCTCTCTTGTCAGAGACCTGAAGGCCCAGACAGCACCTGCCCTAATCCCTCCACTGGGCCCTCCAAGGCTTTGGTCAGAACAGCAGGCCAGGGAGGAAGTTTTGGAAGACCCCAGCATGCCCAGTGGTCCCTAGCTTCTCACTGACTCTCCTCACCACCCACCTTCCCTTTTTCTCCTCTCTGGGAGGGATGGGTGCACAGACTACTCACTTGCTGCTATCATGGGGCTAGGCTGGGGTCACTCAGACACAGAGCACTTACCAGCGCCTCCTTCATAGCAAAGTTGGGTTCTTTTGCAACCAGGTCTCTCACTTCACCCATCCTGGGGACCTAGCCTGGAAAGACTGGAATCTGCAGCCATCTCTCAACCACAGTTGACCCTCACCCAAGGGCAGGACTCAAGATCAACTTTGTTACATCATCCCAGAGGTGGGACATCTATAAAAACATAAGTTGAGCAAGAAATATAACCCTCGTCATACATTCAAAATGCCATTTGAGTTTTTATTGTGTTCACAGAATTGGAAATTTATTGGGTTAAAGAGACTTTACAACCTTCAATACTGAGAAATCAGTGCCCAGCCCAGCCTTCAGCCAACACTCACTTCTCTTTTCCCCAAGAGTTGCAAAATTCTCTTGACCTGAAGACCAACAAGCAGGGCACTTTAGGTAACAACAGTGACTGTCTTGTGAATCCAGTATGTGCCCATGGGTGGCAGGTGCAGAAAGCATCCCATAGCACACTGTCTGTGAATGCCAGGTGCTGATGTTCACATCTCTGGCTCCAACCACAGGGCCAAGCTGGGTGTTGGGGAGGGGTGGGCTCACCTGTTTGCAGGTGCCCTCTGAACTCACCTATCAGAAGACAGGACTTCCTGGGAAGTTGACAGCAGATTCCCCCAGGATGACTTCCCATTGCACCCAGTCAGGGGCACAGATCCACCTAATATAGCCCCATAGGGGAGGCAGAAGATGTGCCCAGCCTCAGACACAGCCTGTAATGAGTAATACCCTCTGCTCTGGGTCAGAAGTTGCTCTTGGTGAGTGTGCGACCTGGTACAAGGTCACTGTAGCCTGTGCCCCAGCTCCAAGCTCAGTGTTGGGGGTCAGCAAGTCATGCAGAATGTTGTGGGCTCATTTAGTGTAAGCCACTAGCACATAGGGAGCATCCAGGCCTTGGGGGACAAGCTAGCAGCATCGTGACCTCCTCTGGGATCAGTTCAGACTCATTACAGGCCTGAGAACAACAGTGCGACAGGATTTGTGGACACCCTCCTTCAGGAAGTTTAGTCTCAGGGGTGAATACTGGAGCCTGGCAAAGAGTATCTGGCACTGATCCTGTTTTAGAGCAGAAGGCCTGGCTCCAGGGATCAAAAGGACACAACCTTCTCAACTGTACATTGTCTACTGTGAAGGTCCTGCCCTGGCCTGCCTGGCCTGGAAGCCCCAGGTCAATGTGTGTTGGAAAAAAACAGTTGGTTTCAAAGTCAGCCTATGCCCAGCATGCCTGATGGCTCTGGCATACTCTCCAGATCTCACAAATGAACAAGTCATATTCAAAGAGTAGCTAAGCAAATGAGAAAGAGGAACAAATTAAACATTAGAAATAAATCAAAATGGAAGGAATCAATAAACACTTCTTTACATTAACTTGTAATGTAAATGGCCTCAACCTGCCAATTAAAAGGCACAGAGTGCCAGAATGTAACAGAAAATAAGTCCCAACTATGTATTATTTGCAAGGGATGCACTTTAGAGGTAGAGTCACACACAAAAAATGAAGGATGGAAATTTATGTATATCATATGAAGAGAATCCCAAAGAAACAGGAGTATCTACTCTCCTATCTGACAAACAGATTTCAAATCAAAATTAAACAGAAGAGTCAAGGAAGATCATTTCATACAGTACAGGGAACAATACAACAAAATGATATAACAATAAGAAATATTTATGACCCACACATGGGTGCAGTTAAGTACCTAAAAGAGACACTGCTTGCATCACAGCCTCAGCCAGACTCCAGTACAATACCACTGGGCAATTTCAGCACCCCTCTTTCACCAGTAGCTTGGTTATCCAGAAATAATACAGCAAAAACTCTTTGGACCTGAAAAATATTATGAATCAAAAAGATTTAACAGACCTCTAAAAAATATTTCATCCTAAAATGTCTAAAAATACTGCCTTCTCGAAACTCATGGTACTTTCTCCAAAATAGACCATATTTTATGTGATAAGGCAACATTTAGGAAGTACAAAAATATTGATGTAATTTCTTGCACCCCTGGCTCTGCACATGTGTGTTTCTGCAGTCTATCATGGGGTAGTATGCATTTGTGCACAGGTATGTGATCATGGAATACTGTGGCATTCACAGGTGGGTCTCTGGGGAACATCTGTGTGCTGGATGCTAGACAGTGGTCTTCCACATGAGGCTCTGCTCTGGCTGCTTGCCTCTTCCTGCAGTGCCCTGCACTGCTGTTTCCCAGTCCTGCAGCACTCTCCCAGCAGCCCTGTACCTTCCTCCGGAAGGCCCCATCCCTCAGCCCTGCCTGAGACAGGCCTGCGTGCCAACCTCCAGGGGCACAGCAACATAGCTGGCACCTTCACCTTCGAGGCCAGGCTGAGCCCTCTCTGAGCTGTAAGACTAGCCTCCTCCCTAGGACCAGCACAAGCAGTGGGACTGAGCCTTCTTTGGTGTGTTCTGGAGGCTCTAGGGGGAGCCAAGTTGTGAAGGTTGGGTGAAGAGGCAGAGAAGGTGAGTAAACAGCACGTGGGTGGTATGGAGCAGGATGGGCAGAGTGCTGAGAGTGGGTCACCGATGTGGAGTCCATCCTGAGGGTGTGAGGGCAGAAGGGTCTCCTGGCTTCAACCTGCTGGGTAGCCAGGAGGGCAGAGCTTCCTGAGAGCATCTGTTCTGTCCTGAGTCCTGCAGGATGCTTCACACACCTGGGATCATGGACAATGTGCTTCAAGTCTGTAAGGGTGCAGTGACCATTTCAGCTTCCAAATGGCACAGGAGGCTCAGGGGGTTGACGTCCCTTGGACAATGGTACTCAAGCAATGAGGGGCAGGCCAGGCACCAGATCTCAGGCCCATCTACCATGGGGCCATGCTCTGCCTGCTACAGCCAGCACCTGCCAGGGGAAGATGCAGACAGGACCCAGTCAAGGAGGAACTAGGTCCTGTCCTATGGCCTGTGAGGCTGTTCTATCTGGGTGTTTCAAGTGAGATGATAGAAACAGTCTAACAAGTAGTTCTTCTAAAGGAAGCCCCACTGGGTGGTAGGCTCATTCAGAGACTTTGACGTTCCCAACTTTATTTCCAGGAGCACAGATAAGCCTGTGTGTACAGAGGACATGAGGCACAAGGCCAGGGGTCAGTTCCAGACCTTATCCAGGGCTGAGTCCAGCCAGGAAAAGATGATAAAAACCAGGCCAGCTCCATCTAGACATACCTAGCCAAGCTCAGGTGACAGATGTGTTAGTGACAGGGCCAGTCTTGTGAAGCAGGGTGAGGTTGGTGCTGCTGAAACTCACCTTTTCCACAGGAAGTCTGGGATCATCCTGGGCCCTGATGTTGGCTCTTGGCACATCCATCTATGGATGTTTAAAAACATGCATACATTTGTTGATTTGAGGAACCCAGGGGAATGTGGAACCCAGGGGTTCTCTCCCAGGCTTTTTTTTTTAAAATTTAAACATAGGGTCTCACTTAGTGACCCAGACTGGCTTCAAATATGGGATTCTGGAGCCTCAGCCTCCCAGTAGTTGGCATTCCAGGTGCGGCCACTTCACCAGGCTCTGTGGATATTGTAACCCAGTGACTTCACTCAGGGAAAGACTCATGTACTCTGTGGGGTTAGGTTCAAGATTTCTTCTGTAGTGACCTTATGGTAGGTTCTGAATCTCCTGAGTCTTTGGAGGACAGTGGAGGCCTGGGGTAGTTTTTGTCTTTGCCTGGGAATGTGGCTGCTGATTGTGCTGCTGACTAAGGCTGAGATGATGTGTTCAGTCCATAGGTGAAAGGGACAGAATGATAGAAACTGTAACTGGAGAAAAGAATCTGACCCTGGTTTGAGGGACAACTCTGACCTGAGGAACTTCTGTCCCTGCAAGGAGGAAAGGGTTGTAGTGAAAGGTCAACAAAAATATATGCTTCCTTTCAGGTGCAAAGCAGCATGGGCTCTTTTGGAAAACCCAGATGGCAGGTGTACTTGGCTCTCCGTGACAATGGTCTGACTCAGCCCTGCCAAGTGGAGAGGTCAGGTCTTTGTCCAGTCTAGTCAGAGGTGGAGTGGAGGGTCTGCCTTGTGCCTTTCTGCTCAGCGTTGGCAGTGGAATGTGTGAGGCTTTGCTGCTTCCACTGGCCTCCATCTCCCTGCTCCCAGATCACAGAGATGCTGCATGGTTCAGGAAGAAGGTCTTGGTGGATTTCATTAAGGCCATCAGTTCCTCCTGCCCTTCTCCACTTTCCTCAAGGCTTCCATGGCAATGGGTTTTATAACAAAATAAAGAAAGAATTTAATTGCAGGTAGAATGCTTCCAACCACCCTGGGCATGTGGTTGCAGCCAGTGTCACTTGGTCACTGTGCTGATGCCTCATTGATCCCACAGGTGGGCCACCTGTGAGCCTGCCCCCATCACAGAGGGACTTGAAACTAGAACTGCAGGAGTCACATGATTGAAGGGGTTGATGAGGAAGAGGAAATGTGGGAACTCTCAGCTCCACCTTTAGAGAAAGGGTCTGTGTATTTGTGACCTGCCCAGGTACATGTACCCTAGTGGTAGATGAGGAGAGGTCAGAGCTGGGACAGCAAATGTCTGTATACATATGGGGTTAGGAGGATTGGGAGTGAGACAGGAGGTAGGTCTGAGCACCTTCTATGAGCCCCATTTCCTCACAGACATCCCAGAGACCTCCATGCTGGACACCAGTAGAGCCCTGGGAGAAGGGCAGTCACATGAGGTGAAAGGGGGTCTTGGGAACTTGGACAGGAGAGCAACTGCAGCCCGGGAACCTGGATTCTGGGCTAGGCAGGAAGCAGGTACTGACCTGGGCCACTCTCCACTGCAAGACTACCTGCTGTACCTGGTGCACCCCAGGCAGGTGCTTTAGGACTCCAGGTGAAGCTCAGCTGAGGAACCACTCTCCCTGAGCCTGTTTTGGTTCTCACTTTGGCTCCAAGTGTCTTTTCCACTGACTCCTATAGTCTGTTACTTCCCCTCTGAGCAGGGAACTGATTAGATCAAAGGACGGGACATGTTCAACCTGGCAACTTGGGCCCAGATCACTTGGTGGACAATCAGCAATGTCTTCCGAAACATTTGCTCAGGAGGGAGGAATTTTCAGAGTGAGGCTGACCAGGTGACAACCCTACCAAACCAGGCCCTGCCTAGGCTTCTAAGCAGGTTCTGCTGTCATCCACTTGGGGAGCCAATGGGCAGTTCTGCATGCTGACTCTTCTCACTGGTGGGGATCTCCACACCAAAGCCACATACAGGGCCAGAAACAGGGGGCCCCACACCCCTCAAGACTGCAGAATACACTAGACACTGACTAGGGGAACAGTGTCATGGCTCAATGGTGGCTGGAGACACTGACCACACTCCCTCCAGGAGTCTGAGTCTCCACCTGCTTGTCTCCTGGCTCAGTGCCTATGAAGGGCAGTGCTGCTGTGCATGGTGATGGTAGATCTGCTTCCTCCTCACTTGGTCAAATTACATTAAATTCATTTTCTCTTATTTCTGATGCTGGCGAAGGCCCCAGTCTCATTAGCAGGCACTCCAGATTCTTGGGCCTCAGGAAGACAAAATGTCCTCCCCGGTGCCTGCTCCCCTGGGGGCACTTCCAAGGGTCCCCAGCCTGCTGACCCTGGACCCCTCACTAAGGCACTGTCCATGCCCCCTTCACAGTGGTGGCCATAAGCAGACTGGGCTTGGGGTGCCCCATCTGCCAGGATCTCCTCAGTACCCTCCTGGACTCCCACCATCCTTCCCTTCTCCACTGTTCCAGGCCACATAGCAAGTCCTGCTAAGAACATGGAACCCCCACCTCAAGATGCTTCAAGGCAGGTCACTGGGCACAGTCAGGGCTGTAGAGAGAGTCCAGAAGGGAGGGCCTATAAGCATGGAGGCCCACCCCATGCTTAATCTCCCCTCCCCAATTCTGTATTGTGGGAGATCACAGCTGGAGCCCAGCCCAGGGGAGAAATGGAAGGACTCAGGGCAGAGTCCTTAGGTGGGAATTTCGTGGACATGACCAGCAGATGGACATGCCACATGGGTGAGAGGTAAAGGAAGCCCACATCTCTAGTGTGTGGATATACTGAGTCCACGGGGCATGGCCTCTGTCTTGTGGGCACCTAGATGTGTCCTGGTCTGAGTGGCATCTCCTGGACTGAGCCCTGCACCCTCAGTGTATCATCAGAGGCCACTGTAGGGAAGAGGCTCAGTAGGGCCTGGAGGGGAGCCCCAGGGGAGCCAAGCCATTCCTCCAGAGCCCAAGGCCCCCAGGGCCTCCCCACAGAAAAGGATCCTGGTCTGCAGCTGAGGGCACAGAACACATGGTGCACACCTTTCCCAACACTGACTATGTAAAGAGCCTTGAAAATCTCTAGTAAAATCAAAGAACATTGTGGGTGTGTAATGAAGTGTGTGTACATGATGTGTGTAAAATCTGTGAGTGAGTGTGTGTGTGGTGTGTGTGCTGTATGGGCACATGGGTACTGCACATGTCATGTGTCATTTGTGTGAAAGGTGTGTTTCCTATGTGGGGGTTTTAGTGTGTCGAGTGCCTATATGTGATGTGTAAGGAGGTGTTTGTACATGGGGTAAGTTCAGAGTGTTGTGTTATATGTTTTGTGATGTGTAAGTGTGTGTACTGTGTTTTCTGGTGTATGTTGTATGATACGTAAGGAATGTGTGTGTACCTGGTGTGTACTGTGTGTTTTGATGTCTGTTGTGTGATGTGCAAGGAAATTTGTGTGCACATGCTGTGTGCTGTGTTGCATTTTGTGTTTTATGTGATGTGTAAGGAAGTTGTTACATGTGCTGTGTGCCGTGAATTGCATTTTGTGGGTTTTTTAAAGTAAAGGAGGTGTGTGTATACATGGTGTGCACTTGTATTGTGTTGTTTGTGTTGTGTGATGTGTAACAGAGTGTGTGTGACTGTGGTATGTGTTGCGTCATGTTGTGGTTGTTGTGTGATGTGTAAGAAGATATGTGTACACATGGTGAGTGCTATGTTGTTTTGTATATATTTGTTGATGTGTAAGGAGGTGTGTGTGCACGTGGTGTATGTTGTGAGTTTTGTCTCTCAATTCCAGGTGTCTGAGCCTCGCAGATTCAGGCCCTCAAAATCACCCAGTGTTGGGGGAATTTCAAGATGGCGGACTAGAGGGTGGCTGCATTTCATGTTGCTCCTTGACTCAGGATTCAAAGAGGAGATATTGAGAGACTTGGGACCAACTCAAAGTCGCCGGGTGATCTCTTCCATTGGGGAGGTGTCCTGGATGGGGTGGTAGTCCTGGAACGCAGGGAACTTTGTGAAGTAGAGTTACCCAACAAGACACCTCTCCCCCCGCTGGAGCAGTGAACTCGGACAACTGGGAGCATCATAGAGGAGGCCGCTCAGCACAGCGCTTGGACTTGGAGCAACCACTGGGGCTCCGGGCAACTGCCCAGAGGAGCAGCTGTGTGGTGAGCTGTTTGGACTCAGAGCGACCGCTCCTGAAAACTGGGGGAGGGGGCTGCCCAGAGGAGGAGGAGGAGCACGGTGGGTTGCTTGGACTCAGAGTGACTGAATCAGGGCTATGGGCGGCTGCCCAGAGGAGGAGCTGCATGGTGATCTGTTTGGACTAAGAGTGACCGATACTAAACACCGGGGGCTGCCCAGAGGAGGAGGAGAAGCGAGGTGGGTTGCTTGGACTCAGAGTGACTGCACCTGAGCTCCAGGTGGCTTCCCAGAGGAGGAGGCGAGTGGTGAGTTGTTTGGACTCAAAGCAACCGCTCCTGAACACCTGGGGGCCTGCCCAGAGGAGGAGGAGTGTGCTGGGTCCCTTGGACTTGGAGTGACTGCCCAGGGCAACGGGTGGTTGGCGGGAGGAGCAGGTGCGCAGTGAGTTGCTTGGACTCCTAGTGACCGCACCAGAACACCTGGCTGCTGCCCAGAGGAAGAGGCATGCGGTGGGTTGCTGGGTCTCGGAGCGACTGTATGGGGCTCCAGGTGGCTGCTCAGAGGAGGGGTCGCATACCCAGGTGATTAGGTGCAGAGCAGGGTCCCAAGACCTAGGAGGCTTCTTGGTGGAAGAGCCGCACAGAGACACGCTTAGGGGCGGAGCGAAGGTTCCAGGACTGCGGGCAGATTCTCTGAGGAGAGGCAGCCTAAGGAGACTCGTCTGCGAAGGGTGAGGCTCCCAGGCCCAGGAGGTAGGTCCGGGCCCTGGGAATGTTGCAGAGGAAGGCAGCACAGCCCAGGCGGTAGTTGTGGATTGAGGGGAACCTCTAGGAGGGGAACTGACCAGCGAGACTTCCCCACCAGGTGAGTCTTCCCTGCTGGGTAAGGTTTTCCCACAAGGATGGTAAAATCAGAGACACAGGACTAAACAGGCCTTGCCTCAGCCAGCAGCATAGTTTCCCTTTGGATGACCATTGGTCAAAAAGTGGAGGCACCTCTGCCCACTAGCAGGGAATATATGCCACCTGAGGGTCACCATCCCTAGAGAGGAAACTTCCTTGTGGAGCACCACATTATCAACTTCCTCCAAGACTGGAGGCTACTGAAGGATAAGAGGGGATGTACTAGCAATCTTCAGAGACATTATAAGTCAATAGAGGAAATCTGCAATATCTTAATGACCCACTGATACCTGAACAATATGAGAAAACAAGGGAAGAAAATGCCTCAAACAAATCTAGATGTTACATTAATAAAATCCAATGACAGCATGGCAGAAGAAATGACAGAAAGGGAGTTCAGAATGTACATAATTAAAATGATCAGAGAAGCAAATGATGAGATGAAAGAGCAAATGCAGGCATTGAAGGATGAGATGAAAGAGCAAATGCAGGCATTGAATGATCGCACCAATCGACAGTTAAAAGAGCAAATTCAGGAAGCAAAAGATCATTTCAATAAAGAGTTAGAGATATTGAAAAAAAAAACAAAAGGAAATCCTTGAAATGAAGGAAACAATAAACCAAATTAAGAACTCCATAGAAAGCATAACCAATAGGATAGAACACCTGGAAGACAGAGCCTCAGATATGGAAGACAAAACATTTAACCTTGAAAACAAAGTTGAACAAACAGAGAAGATGGTAAGAAATCATGAACAGAATCTCCAAGAACTATGGGATATCATGAAAAGGCCAAATTTGAGAATTATTGGGATTGAGGAAGGCTTAGAGAAACAAACCAAAGGAATGAACGATCTATTTAATGAAATAATATCAGAAAATTTCCCAAATCTGAAGAATGAAATGGAAAATCAAGTCCAAGAGGCTTATAGGACTCCAAATACACAAAATTATAATAGAGCCACACCAAGGCACATTATAATGAAAATACCTAACATACAAAATAAAGACAGAATTTTAAAGGGTGTGAGATAAAAGAACCAAATTACATTCAGGGGGAAACCAATATGGATATCAGCAGATTTTTCAATCCAGACCCTAAAGGCTAGAAGGGCCTGGAACAACATTTTTCAAGCTCTGAAAGAAAATGGATGCCAACCAAGAATCTTATACCCAGCAAAACTTACCTTCAAATTTCACGATGAAATAAAATCATTCCATGATAAACAAAAGCTAAAAGAATTTACAAAAAGAAAGCCTGCATTACAGAACATTCTCAGCAAAATATTCCATGAGGAAGAGATAAAAAAAAAGAAGCAAATCAGTAAAGGGAGCAATTATCCTAAAGGAGTTGTCAAATAAAGGAGGAAAATAAATAAATAAATTAAATTAAAAAAATGAACCAAATGACTGGGAATGCAAATCATATCTCAATAATAACCCTGAATGTTAATGGCCTCAATTCATCAATCAAAAGACATAGAATGGCAGATTGGATAAAAAAGAAAGATCCAACAATATGTTGCCTGCAAGAGACTCATCTCATAGAAAGAGATATCCATAGACTAAAGGTGAAAGAATGGGGAAAAACATACCATGCACATGGACTCAGCAAAAAAACTGAAGTATCCATCCTCATTTCAGATAATGTGGACTTCATAGCAAAGTCAGTCAGAAGGGATAAAGAAGGACATTTCATACTGTTTAAGGGAAGCATAAAGCAGCAAGATATAACAATCATAAACATCTATGCCCCAAACAGTGGCTTATCCATGTATGTCAAACATACCTTCTCAATTTTAGAAACCAAAGAGACCATAACACAATAATACTAGGTGGTTTTAACATGCCTCTCTCACCATTGGACAGATCTTCCAAACAAAAATTGAACAAAGAAACCATAGATCTCAATAACACAATCAATAATTTAGACTTAACAGACATTTATAGAATATATCATCCAACCAAGAGCGAATACACTTTCTTCTCAGCAGCACATGGATCCTTCTCTAAAATAGACCATATTTTATGCCACAAAGCTACTGTTAGCAAATACAAGAAGATAGAGACACTACCTTGTATTCTATCAGATCATAATGGATTGAAGTTAGAAATAAATGAAAGAGTAAAGAAGAGAAACTACTCCAACACCTGGAGATTAAACAATATGATATTGTATGATGAATGGATAACAGAAGATATTAGGAAGGAAATTAAAAAATTCTTAGAGGTTAATGAGAACAAAGAAACATCATATCAAAATCTCTGGGACACTATGAAAGCAGTACTTAGAGGAAAATTTATTTCATGAGGCACATTTAATAAAAGAAGTAAAACTCAACAAATAAATGACCTAACACTACAGCTCAAAGCCCTAGAAAAAGAACAACAGACCAACACCAAAAGTAGTAGAAGACAGGAAATAGTTAAACTCAGAGCTGAAATCAACAAAATTGAAACGAAAGAAACCATACAAAAAATTGACAAAATAAATAGTTGGTTCTTCAAAAAAATAAATAAAATTGATAAACCTTTAGCCACACTAACAAAGAGAAGATGAGAGAAAACCTAAATCACTAAAATTCGGAATGAACAAGGAAATATCACAACAGACACGATTGAAATAAAAAACATAATTAGAAGCTATTTTGAAAATCTATACTCCAACAAAATAGAAAATTTTGAAGACATCAACAGGTTTCTAGAGACATATGAATTGCCTAAACTGAACGAGGAGGACATACACAATTTAAATAGACCAATTTCAAGTAATGAAATAGAAGAAGTCATCAAAAGCCTACCAACAAAGAAAAGTCTGGGACCAGATGGGTTCTCAGCTGAGTTCTACAAAACCTTTAAAGAAGAGCTCATTCCAATACTTCTCAAAGTATTCCATAAAATAGAAGAGGAGGGAACTCTCCCAAACTCAGTCTATGAAGCCAATATTACCCTGATACCTAAACCAGACAGAGACACATCAAGGAAAGAAAATTTCAGACCAATATCCTTAATGAACATCGATGCAAAAATTCTCAACAAAATTTTAGCAAATCGCATACAAATATGTATTAAAAAGATAGTGCACCATGATCAAGTGGGTTTCATCCTAGGGATGCAAGGTTGGTTCAACATCAGGAAATCAATAAATGTAATTCACCATATCAGTAGACTTAAAGTCAAGAATCACATGATTATTTCAATAGATGCAGAAAAAGCATTTGATAAAATACAGCACCCCTTCATGCTCAAAACACTAGAAAAAATAGGGATAGTGGGAACATTCCTTAACATTGTAAAGGCCATCTATGCTAAGCCCATGGCTAATATCATTCTAAATGGTGAAATACTGAAAGCATTTCCCCTAAAAACTGGAACAAGGCAGGGATGCCCTCTTTCACCACTTCTATTCAATATCATCCTTGAAACTCTAGCCAGAGCAATTAGACAGACCAAAGAAATTAAAGGGATATGAATAGGAAAAGAAGAACTCAAACTATCCCTATTTGCTGATGATATGATTATACACATAGAGGAACCAGGAAATTCCACCAGAAAACTTTTATAATTCATAAGTGAATTCAGTAAATAGCAGGATATAAGATCAATGCACAGAAATCTAATGCATTCTTATACATAAGTGATGAATCTTTGGAAAGAATAATTAGGAAAACTACCCCATTCACAATAGCCTCGAAAAAATAAAATACTTGGAATCAATCTTACAAAAGAGGTGAAAGACCTCTACAATGAGAACTACAGAACACTAAAGAAAGAAATTAAAGAAAACCTTAGAAGATGGAAAGATCTCCCATGTTCTTGAATAGGAAGAATTAATATTGTCAAAATGGCCATACTTCCAAAAGCACTATACAGATTCAATGCAATTCCAATTAAAATCCCAATGACGCACCTTACAGAAATAGAGCAAGCAATCATGAAATTCATCTGGAAGAACAAGAAACCCAGAATAGCTCAAGCAATCCTTAGCAGAAAGAGTGAAGCAGTGGTATCACAATACCAGATCTTCAACTCTACTAGAAAGCAATAGTAACAAAAACGGCATGGTATTGGTAGCAAAATAGAAAGGTAGATCAATGATACAGAATAGAGGACACGGACACAAACCCAAATAAATACAATTTTCTCATACTAGACAAAGGGGCCAAAAATAGGCAATGGAGAAACAGCCTCTTCAACAAATGGTGCTGGGAGTATTGGAATCCATATGCAACATAATGAAACTAAACCCATATCTCTCACCATGCATGAAACTAAACTCAAAATGGATTAAGGACCTCGGAATCAGACCAGAGAATCTGAAGATTATAGAAGAAAAAGTAGGTCCAGATCTTCAACATGTCGGCTTACGACCAGACTTCCTCAACAGGACTCCCATAGCACAAGAAATAAAAGCAAGAATCAATAACTGGGATAGATTCAAACTAAAAAGATTTCTCTCAGCAAAGGAAACTATCAGCAATGCAAAGAAAGAGCCTACAGAGTGGGAGAAAATCTTTGCCAATCATACTTCAGATAGAGCACTAATCTCCACAATCTATAAAGAACTCAAAAAACTCTACACCAAGAATGCAAATAATCCAGTCGACAAATGGGCTAAGGAAATGAATAGACACTTCACAGAAGAAGATCTACAAGCAATCAACAAACATATGGAAAAATGTTCAACATCTCTAGTAATAAGAGAAATGCAAATCAAAACCACCGTAAGATTCCATGTCACCCCAATTAGAATGGCGATTATCAAGAATACAAGCAACAACAGGTGTTGGCGAGGATGTGGGGATAAAGGTACACTCATTCATTGCTGGTTGGACTGCAAATTAGTGCAGCCACTCTGGAAAGCAGTGTGGAGATTCCTTAGAAAACTTGGAATGGAACCACCATTTGACCCAGCTATCCCACTCCTTGACCTATACCCAAAGTACTTAAAATGAGCATACTACAGAGATACAGCCACATCAATGTTCATAGCTGCTCAATTCACAATAGCCAGATTGTGGAACCAACCTAGATGTCCTTCAATTGATGAATGGATAAAGAAACTGTGGTATATATATACAATGGAATATTACTCAGCCATAAAGAATGATAAAATTATGGCATATGCAGGCAAATGGATGAAATTGGAGAATATCATGCTAAGTGAGATAAGCCAATCTCAAAAAAAACAAGGAAAAAATGATATAGCTAATAAGTGGATGATGACTCATAATGGGGGGTGCTAGGGGTTAGTGTTAGGGTTAGAGTTAGAGTTAGGGAGGGGGGCAAGAATGGAGGAAGGAAGGACTGTATAGAGGGAAAGAGAGGTTGGAGGGTTGGGGGGAAGAGAAAAAATAACAGAATGAATCAAACATTACCCTAGGTAAATGTATGATTACACAAATGGTATGCCTTTACGCCATGTACAAACAGAGAAACAACATGTATCTCATTTGTTTACAATAATAAAAAGAAAGAAAATAAAAGGATGGGTATTTTCAGCTAATGAAAAGGAGGAAGGAGATCTCTCAGACTGCCAGGAGAGCTTTAGTTAAGGTTAGACACCTTAAAGTAAAGGTAATATTCAGAAAATCATAATTAATACAATCTCAGACTAAGACTGTACATATCAAGGAAGTTATTATAGTCTTAAAAGATTATTGAAATTTAACTTGATAATATATCAGGAAGGAACTTGAATAAATGTCTTAGGCATGTAGACTTATATATAATTTCTGTAAATTAACACATCATCCTAGAGTATAGGATGCTAAGGATTATTTTGCAACTGGTAATTTATCCTGTGTATGAAAGTTTGTGTTTTATGACTTAGTAGTTGAATTAAGTAAAAAAGATCAAGTCCTGAGAACAAATTCCATATTCTAATAACTGACTATGACAAGCAGTTACCTGCTTTGCTTGTGAGGTTTTACGTGTGGTTATAAACCAATGAAGTCTTTAAAATGTTCACTAAGGTAAACTCTACATTAAGATTTTTATACATAGATCTCATTTTCTCCCACGGAGTCACTTCCTTAAGAGGCATCCTGAGGCATCATTGATGAGACTTAATAAAATCTATGACTTCAATGAAAAAAAAATGGGGAGGAGGGAACAGACTGGGTGGAGGGATGTTTTGGAGGAGAAGGGGGAGGGGAGGTGGGAGGGCTCTGAGTAGTAAGAGGAGCTGCATCCCTGGGAGGAAGGGGTTAGCTTTTGGCTAAAGGAGGAGGAGGACAGCAAGAGAAGGGGGAATTCTGGCCAGAACATGGAGGGGGTGGGGTTTGGGACCTGACAGGAGAGAAGAACTTGGATGGTGGGAATAGGTAGAGGAAGGGGTGGGGCGAGTGCCAAATTCCAAAATGAAAAGCTTGCAAATGGTCATGAGTGCCCTTTGGTGGTCATCTTGAGATCTAAAACATACTGAGGGCAGGCCATGATCAAATAAAAAAACTAGTTGCTTATGGCTTAAGTTTTGCGAGAGTCCCCATTTAGTTAAATTATGGCAGAGACAGCCCAAAGGAGTTTTGGGGTCCAATAAGCTTCTTGTATTTCCCAGTAGCCACCCAACTTTACCCAGATAGGTATGCAGAAACAAAAAAAAGGCATCCCAATTTCAGTTCGTGCACACCAGGAAAACGGCAGATGGGCCAAAAGCCAAAATGTCTTTTGACTTTTGGGGTCTGAAACGGAATAAATGGGGGGCTAACTGGAGGCTAGGACATCTCTGTGGCAACCAGAGCCCAAACTGAATGGGTGGGGGGGCTGTTCTGTGGTGCGTGCATGGACAGACCCCCTGCAGAATGGAGGGTAAAAATTGGAATGGTAAATGGAAAAATCTTAGGGAACTTATCCCATTTGATAGTGGATAAGGAGAAACGGGATGGAGCAGAACAGAGCAGAGCTAAGCAGATCAGAATGGAATCCCCTGGTTCTTCTGAGGAGAAGTTGGGCCTCAATCCTGATTAGGGGAAGCCCAAAAACCCTCCTGGGTTTCAGCACCAAATGTAAGCTTGGGGGCATGGTTAGCAGCCAAATAAAATTGGGTAGAAAGCAACCAAAGTGAGTTTTATTGGAATTTGGCCCTCGGGCCAAATTCCCAGCCCCTGGGGTCAGGGTAGGGAGCCAGAGAAAATTGCGTGTGGCCCTGGCTGCCCAGGGTCTTTATAAGCTGGAATGGGCGGGGGGATCCTGCTGAGTGACTGATGGAGTTAAGGGAGTTAAGGGTCAGCAGGTGGAGTTAAAGGTCAGTGGAGTTAAGGTTCAACAAGTGGAGTTATGGGTCAGTGGAATTAAGGGTCAACAGGTGGAGTTAAGTGTCAGTGGAGTTTTCTTGTCTGTTTGATTGATCACCGTTTGGCATGCTTCCCTTTGTCTCAGTTGCTCTGCTCTCTCTCCTATAGTCGCCCAAATTCCATCATAACACTTTTCACTTTTCATTCGTTCCCTGACTCAGATGGGCTCTTCTACTGTGGAATCTCATCTGATGCCCCAGACCTCCCATCCCAGATGCTGGTCTTACCTTCCATATACCTGGGTGCTTGGTTCCATGTCCACCACCAGCTTCAAAATGGTGAGTTATCCCCTAGGTTGATTTAAATACTCCTCTGCTGACCTGAGAGGTGACCGTTGATCATCTGGCACCCTCAAGGCAGTTGAGGAGAAGGTGTATCCCCAGTCATGACTTTTAGTTACAGCTTTCCCCTTTTTCACCTTATCTGAGGGGTTGGTCCTCAATCTTTATGGTGGAGATTCTTTTTCAGGGTTGAGGCTCCTCTTCACTTTCTCTCTCAAAAATCCTGATGTCAGGTTATCAATTCTCTCAGCTTTTGTCCGGCACAGATTGATGGTCAGGTGAAGACTCCCATCATTGCGGTGCCTTCTTGTCTCCACGGGTATAGTCCATGACCTCAGGATGCCTTGGACACTGACTTGACTCTTTCTCAGTCTCTGCTGTGGAATCTAGACCTTCCATTCCAGCAAATTCACCCTTGGGACATTTACTAGAAAATCTTAAATACCTTCACCTGATCCCTAACCTAGAGCCATCAAAATTTGTTTGCTTGTGTAATGATATTTGGCCACAGTATCCTTTATTTATTTATTTATTTATTTTTTGTTTGTTTGTTTTTTTCAGACTGCATTTTGATTTGTTGTACACAAATAGGGTGCATAATTATATTTCTATGGTTGTACACACTATAGATTCATACCATTCATGTAATCATACATGTACATAGGGTAATGATGTCTGTCTCATTCCACCATTTTTCATATCCCACTCCCTTTCATTTCCTCCTACATAATCTAAAATTCCTCCATTCTTCTCAATCCCCACCTCTTCACCCACATTATATATTATCCTCCACTTATCAGGGAAAATATTAGGCCTTTGGTTTTTTTGGGATTGGCTTATTTCACTTAGCATGTTATTCTCAATTCCATCTATTTATCTGCAAATGCCAGAATAGTCATAATATTATTATTCTTTATGGCTGAATAATATTCCATTGTATATATACACCACAGTTTCTTTATCCATTCATCTGTTGAAGGGCACCTATGTTGGTTCCACAATCTAGCAATTGTGAATTGAGCTGCTGTAAACATTGATGTGGCTGTGTTACTGTAGTATGCTAATTTTAAATCCTTTGGGTATAAACTGAGGAGTGGGATAAGTGGATCAAAAGTGGGTCCATTCCAAGTTTTCTGAGGATTCTGCACACTGCTTGCCGGAGTGGTTGCACCAATTTGCAACTCTACCAGCAATGTAAAAGTGTACCTTTTTCTCCATATCCAAGCCAACATCTATTATTGTTTGTGTTCTTGATAATAGCTGTTCTAATTGCTCAGTCCACCCAGTCCTCCTGCCATGTGGTCCTGCACACATGTTCTAGCCCCTTTATGGGAGGTGGCCAGTCAGAGTCCATGTTCCTTTCTCGCTGTCTGATCTTTCCCAGATAGAGAAGTGGTTAGACTCCTTCACCTCCAACTCCGCATACTTCATTAAGGAATTTCAGTATCTTACCCAGCTTTATGACCTTACATGGCATGACATTTATGTGATCATGACCCACACCTTGACCCCTGAGGAGCTCAGAGAGTCTCAGAGCAGGCACACAATTATGCAGATGAGGTTCACCAATTGACCCAACTTTAATCCAATTGGGGCTAAAGCAGTACCAGATAGGGAGCCCCAGTGGGACTATAACACAGGGATTGGGTGTCTGTGGTGGAGTGAGTTCCAAACCTGCATCCTTGCAGATCTCTGAAAGGCTGCCATTAAACCCACTTATTATGATAAACTTCAGGAAGTAACACAGGACAAAACTGAAAATGCTTTCACCTTTCTGAGTCGCCTCACAGAGGCCATGCTCAAATATACTAGTCAGGACCCTGAAATTCTGGAGGGACAACAGGTGCTCATGACTTATTATTTTTCCCTCTACCCCAACAATAGAGGATTTGGCAGGGGAAGTGGGTCCCCCAAACTCCCATAGCACTGGAAATGTGACTCCCCAGCTCCTTGTCCAAAGTGTCACCAACTGGGACATTGACCAGTGGATTGCCCTGGTTCTCAGAGAAGTACCAGGTCACCCCTGCCTCCTTTCCCAAGTGATTTACTGGGATTAGCAATGGATGACTAAAGGGGCCTGGGACTTCTACACCCAATGACCATCACTGCTCAGGAGCCCTGGGTGACTCTTACAGTGGCAGGCAGGCAGATCCCTTTCATTATAGATACTGGAGCCATATTTTCAGTGCTGCAGGAGTTTTGGGGGCCCACTTTTTCTACCAAATCCTCTATTGTCAGAGTAAAGGAAAAACCATACCACCCCGTACAAACCCCTCCAATAAGTAACTGTATCAGAAAAATCTGCTTCACTCATTCCTTTTTGATAATTCCTATGTGTTCCATTTCCCTCCTGGGAAGTGACGTCGTAGTCAAATTGAGGGTCTCTATTTCCTTCTCACTCACATGCAATTCCAAAAGAATCTTCTGCTATTCCTCTCCTCATGACCTTGCAGGAATATACAACTCAACCTGAGTCTTCATATCCCCTTCCTCCCTCCCTTGTTGACCCCAAGGTCTAGGACACCAACACACCCACTGTAGCAAAATGCTCACCTATTCTCATTCACCTGAATGACACAACACTACCAGTTCAGGCCCAATATCCCCTTCCCCAGAAGAAGCTCTTAGGACTTCAACCAGTCATCCAGGACTTAAGGCAGAAAGCCTTCCTGCACCCTGCCAACTCACCTTATAACACTCCCATCCTGGCTTTTAAAAAACCTAATGGATCCTATCATTTGATGTAAGATCTCCACATCATCAACTCAGCAGTGGTCCCCATCTTCCCCATTGTGCCCAATCCTGACACATTGCTTTGCTCTATCTCCTCCTCCATCATATATTTCTCTGTGTTGGATTTGAAGGATGCCTTTTTCACTGTCCCTCTTCATCCTTACTCACAGGATCTCTTTGCCTTCACATGGGCTGACCCTCTCACTCAAGTTTCTTCTAAGCTGACCTGGATAGTTCTCCTACAGGAATTTTGAGACAACCCTCACCTGTTAGGCCAATCACTGTCTCATGATCTTGCCTCTCTTACTTTTATTTCCTCCTCTCTCTTATAGTATGTTGATGATCTTCTATGTAGTCCCTCTCTCAAGGACTCCCAAGGATACACTATTAAGCTTCTAAATTTTTCTGGCAGACAGAGGGTAGGGTCTCTCCAGCAAAGGTACAACTTCACCAACTTAGGAGTAATCCTCTCACCTGAATTTAAAGCCATCACTATAGAGAGAAAAATCATTATTGCAGAACAAGCCCACTCCATCTACAAAGAAAGAAGTTCTTTCCTTTCTAGGGCTAGAAGAATATTTACAATCCTGGATCCCAAATTTTTCCATCCTGGTAGCCCCCTTGTTTGAGGCTTCAAAGGGTGCTACTATTGAACCTCTCCTCAACCTGGTGGAAGTCCCTTTTCAGACCGTAAGGAAAGCTCTTTTCAAGCCCCAGTCCTACACCTCCCTGACATCACCAGAACCTTCTACCTGTTTGTCTCTGAGAAAAGTGGGTTCACTCTGGGGATCTTAGGGCATATGTTTGTTCCCATCTTTGACCCACTGGCATACCTATGAAAAAGGCTAGACCTCATCATAAGAGACTGTGCACCATGTCTTAGAGTATTTACTGTAGCATTAGTCTTAAACCAGAAATCAAAAAACTCTTTGGGGCTCCCAATGAAGTGATCTTACCTCATAACCTGTCAAGAGGTTATAAGGGTCTTACTTATAAGGGTCTGCAAGCTCTATGGTTCTCCAATGGGAGCTCTTTTCTCCATGAAGTGCTCCAATGGTCTGGATATGTCATTGTCTCCCTGGAAAAGATTGTAGAGTCAGAACCACTACCTAACAACACCACCAACCAAGTAATCACCCTCACCCACA
Organism: Sciurus carolinensis; assembly: GCF_902686445.1. NCBI lineage: Eukaryota > Metazoa > Chordata > Mammalia > Rodentia > Sciuridae > Sciurus > Sciurus carolinensis. The sequence continues at coordinate 131,841,467 of NC_062218.1, read as the reverse complement.
CATTCACCCTTTCAAAGGGAGAATCTCTCACAAGCTACACTCCAAATATGCTTTTCACATTATACTTTCTCATGGCACTATTTGGAAATAGAGGGGCCTTCTAACTACAAAAGGAAACTCCATCACCAACTCTAGCTACATCCTAAACCTCCTTGAGTCTATTCACCTTCCAGCAATCATAGGCATTTTACATTGCCGAGCCCATCAGATAGACCAATCATTCATCTCTTCAGACAACAACAAGGCAGATGAGGAGGTTAGAAGAGCAGCCCTCTCATCCACACCAGCCCCCATCATGACTGTCCATGATCCCTTACCTCCACCACCTCCTAACAGGGAGACACTTTCCTATCTCCACCATCTATTCCACCCCAACATTTCTTCACTCTCACAATTTTCTAATACTCATTTGTAGCTATCCTACTATGATGTCTCATTTCTAAAAGAATTCTCCTCCACATGTGAAATTTGCCTACCAATTAATCCTATAGCCTTCAGATCCCCTACTTTTATAACACACCAGGTCCACTGTGCCATTCCAGAGATAGACTGGCAATTTGATTTTATTTATATGCCCACAGTAGGAAAATCTACATACATATTTTTCATGGTAGACACCTTCTCAGAATGTGTTGAAGTCATCCCCACTTCCAACTTGAGGGCACTAACTGTCTCTAAATTCATCCTTCCTGAAATCATTCCTCGCTTTGGAGTGCCTACCTCATTCCAGTCAGATAATGGACCTGAATTTATCTCCCAAGTTTCTCAACAACTTGGCATTTCCACATTCCCTTTCACCCAAAGTCTTCAGGTATAGAATGAACAAAGTGGACTCTTAAAAATGTCTTAACCAAACTTTCTTTAGTACTTCACCTTGACTGGGTTAAACTTTTGCCTCTTGCTCTTCTGCTTCTTCACTTGTGCCCAAAGAAACCTGCCAATATATCCCCTTTTGAGCTGATGTACGGTTGTCCCATCCTTCCCTCTGGATTAATGCCCCCTTTTTTCCCCTTTTCCTTCTCATATATTCATTCCTCTCTTAAACCACATTCAGGAATTCCTGTGGGGTTATGCTGACTCCTCCCTGCCTAAACCCCTGTCTGAACCCCTGACTCAACCTCTTCAAATTGGAGATGAAGTTCTTATCTCTCCTCCTCAGGAGGCTACAGCCCCTCTATCTCCCAAGTGGCAGGGACCCCATACAGTGATCTTGACTTTACCAACAACTGTCAAGGTGTGAGTTTTACCAGGATGGTTACAAATTTTTCAGGTTAGATTCTACTCTCAATCCACAAAACTCCTCTCCAGCTTCTAACCCTCAGGCTTCTTCCAACCAATACTTGACCACCCCAGTGGGACCTCTCTTTCTCAGGCTAAAGGTCATCAAGCCCTTCACCCTTCTTCCCTTCCAGAGACCAAGGATCAGAATACTTAGGCACTGAACAACCACACCCAGTCATGAGAACTGAACTGCCAGCTACATTCATACCTCCCCTGCCATTCACCCTGTCTGCCATTTTCCTAACTATTGGATTTTTCCCCAATAAATCTTTCTAGGTGCCAGCCATTTCCTCCCTTACAGATTGCCCATGGGACTGCTAGAAGACTAACTCCTACTGTCCCCAGGGATGTTTTACCCATTTTACATATGTTCAGAGGATCCCCTCTTAGCACAGATATTCACCACCACACACCACATACTCAATTTAACTAACACTCTCATGGCACAAGGATGTTGGATGTGCATGAGAGCAGGGTTCTCTCATCTCCTGGATAGCACCCTAGACTTTAACTCTTTAGCTCTTTGACTTTTAAAAGCAACCCCTTGGAGCAGGCAGCTACCACCCCAAAATTATCAGGGTTAGCTCTCTTCCAATTTGCTTCCAAGTGCATATCTTCCAATGGAAGCCAACCTGTGGGTTCACTACAAAAAAAGGAAGTGTTCTCAGGAATAGTGCTGCTGTCAACCAATCAGGTATTGTTAAGGACAAGATTAAACATCTGCAGGAGGACTTGGAAAGGAGAAGGAACAATTCTCCCATTTATGTCCCCCACTCCTTATAATTGCCATCATACTGACCTTTACCCTCTGTACATTGAAATGTGCACAAAATCAGATTTAAAAACATTTTTTTCTAATCAGGCTATTAATTAACTTGTATTACAAGACTATCAGGACCTCATAAAGGAAGAATCAGGGTCTGACTACAAGTGCAATCCCCAGGGGAACTATTTAGTCCCCAATCCTCACCTACTGCAATGACATCTGCCTCCCCTGAATCAGCTCTGTGGTCATGCCCAGCAGGACGTAGTTACTGAAGATGGATCTTTGCCCATATGCCCCCTCAAAGAAATCTTCTTATTAAAAAAAAAAAACAGGGGGAATGAAGGGAAAATGGGTTAAAAAACTGCAGTAATTTCTCCCCTGGTATTTCTTGCCAACAGTATTCTGGCTCCCCCACACCATTTTACAACCTAGATTGCTAGCCTGTAAACTTCCTAGTCAGTCATTGGTCCAGATTGTTAGTAGCCCAGGAAATTCCACTTCTTAGGAATAGCTCTCCTGCCATTCTTTTTCTCTCTCTTTCTCACCCTGAGAGCAGACATTCTGCATGTTCACTTAATAAAGTCTCTTGCATGAGGTTCCACAACCAGAGTGGTTTTCTGAGTGCTTTCAGATACTCCTGCTTCTTTGGGGTTCCCTTCACTTGGTATATCATTTTCCATCCTTTCATTTTCAACCTGTGACTTTCATTGCCTGTAAAGTACATCCCTTGCAAACAAGACATAGTTGGGTCTTACTTACTTGCATTCTGCCAGCCTGTGTCTTTTAATTGGTTGGTTGAGGCCATTTACATTCCATATTAATGTAAATAAATGTTCATTCATTTCTTCCATTTTGATTTATTTCTAATGTTTAATTTGTTTCTCTTTCTCACTTGCTTAGCTACCCTTCGAGTATGATTTGTTAATTTGTTGGACCTGCAGAGAATCCCAGAGCCACCAGAAGTGCTGGGCATAGACTCACTTTGTAACCAGCTGCTCCTGTTCAGCTCACATGGCCCTGGGGCTTCCAGGCAAGGCAGTACAGGACAGGAACTTCACAGTAGACAATGTGCAGTTGAGAAAGTCATGGTCTTTTGACACCTGTAGCCAGGTCTTCTGCTCTAAAGCACAATCAGTGCCAGATACTCCATGTCAGCCTCATGTAATCACTCCTGAGACTAAACTCTCTCAATCAGAGTGTCCACAAATCCTGCCACAGTGTTGGTCTCAGGTCCTTAAAGAATCCAAGGTGATCTGAGGTCATGATGCTACTGGCTTGTTCCCCAAGCCCTGAGTTCTCCCTAGGGGCTAGTGGCTTACACTAAATGAAACCACAACAATCCACATGGCTTGCTGACCCCCCACACTGAGCTTGAAGCTGGGGCACAGGCTACAGGGACCTTGTATCAGGTGACAGGCTCACCAAGGGCCACTTCAGACCCAGTACAGAGGGCATTGTTCATTATAAGCTGTGTCTGAGGCTGGGCATATCTTCTGCCTCCCTGCTGGGGTTAGATTTAGGTAGGGTTGTGCCCTTGTTCTACTGTCAACTTCCAAGTAAGACCTATCTCCTGGGAGGTGAGTTCAGAGGGCACCCACACACAGGTAAGCCCACCCCTCCCCAAAACCAGCTGAGCCCCGTGACTGAAGCCAGGGACCTGAACATCAGCACCTGGCATTCACAAGCAGTATACTACAGGATGCTTTCTGCCCCCACTACCCATGGGCACAAATTGGAATCATGTGACAGTCACTGCTGACTCCTGAAGTACCCCACTGGTTGTTCCTCATGACCACAGAATTCCCAAGCTCTTGGGGAGAAGAGGAGTGCATATTGGCAGAAGGTTGAGCTGGTCACTAATTTCTCCCAGGCAGTGAAGTTTGGAAAGTCCCTTTAACCCAAGAAGTGTCCAATTCTGTGAACACAATAAAAACACAAATGACATTATCAAAAGGGTTATATTTATTGTACAATTTAAGTTTTTATAGATGTCCCACATCTGGGATGATGAGATGAAGTCAATCTCGAGGTCTGTCTTTGGGTGAGGGTCAACCAGGTTTGAGAGATGGCTGTAAATTCCAGTCTTCTGAAGCTAGGTCTGCAGGATGGGTGGAGTGAGGAATTTGTTTGCAGAAGAGCTCAACTTAGCTAGGAAGGATGTGGTGGTAAGTGCTTAGTGTCAGAGGGATCCCAGCCTAGTCCCAGGGTAGCAGCAAATGGGGAGCCTTGGCACTCTTCCCTCCCAGAAAGGAGGAAGAGGGTAGTTGGGTGGAGAGGAGAGTTAGTGAATAACCAGGGAATGCTGGGCAGTCTAGGGGTGTTCCACAACTCCATACCTGGCCTGCTGTGCTGGCCAGTGCCTCTGGAGGACCCACTGGAGGGATCAGGGCAGGTGCTGTCAGGTCTTCAGGTCTCTAAGGAAAGAGTTGACTACATGTTCTGATGGGAGGTAGCCACTCTAGAATAAACAAAGGATGGTTCCTGAGGGTGGACAAGCTGACCCAGGCATCATCACAGCTGCAGGAGATGAGAGAGGGAGGCCTCAGTCTGTCTCTGAAGGGGACTCCAGCCCAGTGAGGCCTGGTCCTTGCCCTCCTTACACCTGAGTCCTTGGATCTAGTGTGGATTGGAGTCCAGGAAGCTGAAATTCTGGTGCAGTTGGGCAGGCCCAGCCTGGAGTGCATTGGATGCTGGGGCTGCACGTGCCACCTGTGCTGCTTCTGTGGCCACCAGCACAAACCCGGTGAGAATCAGGGTGAATCTATCCCCACATGGGCAACACACTGCCCCAGCCACTGGAAGACTTGGTTAACCCGAATGTTCTCTGGCCCACCTCACCCCAGCTCACTCCAGTTCTTGCCATGCAGCAGTGGTGTCCACCCAGGATCCTGCTCACCTGAGGTGGTGACACAAGGCCCAGCTTCTTTGCGGCTGCTCTGGGCTTGAGCCCTGGAATTACAGTTGAGAGGAGTAATGGCTGGGACTCCCAGAGGCTCCTGCCTCAGCTGGCTTGGCAACATATCTACAACCAGAACCATAACTTCACGGTCTCCGGGGACTTAAGGGGCCAGCTCTTGGCTGGTGAGAGGTGGCTGCACCCTGGGCAGCAGCCATAACCACCTCACTCTGTCTAGTGTTCTGGAAGGCCCACTTGGGTGCCCATTCTCTTCTGGAATTCTTGTGGTTGGAAAGGTGGAAGTGCCACAGCAAGACCAAAAAGCATGGGTGGCCACCAGGGGACCTGACTCCAGGCTCTTAGCCCTGCATGCTGGAGCTTGCCTTGGCCTGAGCCTTACCATTCTCTGCTGAGGCAGATGCTCAGACACCAAGGTGGGTGCTCCAGCTGGCACTGAGTCTCTCAGCACTATTGCAGAGACCTCTGTTGCAACAGGAGGCTCTGGAGTAAGCCAGGCTCCCATGGATATTAGGGCAGGTGTAAGCAAAAACTTCATAACAAGCACTTGCTCTCCTGGGGATTCCAGAGGATGCAAGACAGACAGCTGTTCATTGAGGCTTATGGGATGCACTCCTGTCCTCTCAGCACACTCAGGTCTCCTGACAGCCTGCCTGATGCTTCCACCTCACTCTCCCACCCCACAGGAAAGTGCAGCAAGAGTGACCAGTGCCAGGGCTCAGGATGTGACAATGGCCAGGGCCCAGATTATGACCAGGGCCACTTCCCAGAGTGTGCCCAGTGTCACAACCCAGAGAGTGACAAGGATCAGGGTACTCAGTGTGACCAGGACCCAGAGTGTGACCAAGGTCATAGCCCAGAGTGTGACCAGTGTTAGAGTACAGAGTGTGACCAGGGTCAGTGCCCAGAGTGTGACCAAGATCTGGGTACACAGTGTGACCAGGGCCAGGGTTCAGAGTGTAAACAGTCTCAAGGTGAGAGTGTGACCAAAGTCAGGGTCTACATTTTGACCTTGGTCAGGTCCCAGAGTGTGACCAGGGCCCTAGAGTGTGACAAGGGTCAGGACCCAGGGATAGGGCCCAGAGTGTGACAATATTCAAGGCCCAGAGTGTGATCAGGATCAGGGTGCAGAGTGTGACCAGGGCCTAGAGTGTGGCCATGGTCAGGTCACAGAGTGTTACGGGCCTTGGCCTCGGTCACACAGTGTGTGACCATGGTAAGGTTGCAGACCATAACCAGGTTCAGGGCCCAGAGTGTAACCTAGGCCAGGGTCAACTGTGTGAGTAGGGTCAGGGCCCAGAGTGTGACCAGGGCCAGGAATCAGAGGGTGACTAATGTCAGGGTCCAGAGGGTGACTAAGATCAGTGCCCAGAGTATGTCCTTGGTCAGAACCCAGAATGTGACAAGAATCAGGGCCCAGAATGTGACCAAGTTTAGGACCCAGCATGTGGACCAGGTAAGGGTATAGTGTGTGACCAGAGTCAGTACCTAGGGTGTGACTAATTCAGGACTCTGATATGACCATGTCAGGGGCAAGTTGTGACCAGGTAAGGTCCTGTGCTTCACCATGTCAGAGCACAGACACAGAGTGTGACCAGGTCAGGGGCCAATTGGGACCAGGTCAGGGTACTGAGTGTGAACAGGTTAAAGGTCCAGAGCAGGACCAAGGTCAAGGCCCAGTATATGGCCAGGGTAAGGGCCCAGATTGTGACAAAGGCTAGGGCCCTTAGTGTGACCATGGTCAGGATAGAGAGTGTGACTAGATCAGGGTCCAAATTATGCTCAGAGTCAGGGCCCTGTGTTTGACCAGGCAGGACCCAGTTGTGACCAGGCCACGGCACCCCTGTGAGTACCAATAGGGATTTTACCTGATACCCTACTTTCCCCATCTTCCTTTCTGAGTAGTTGGTGGCCTTGGGAAAAATCTGAGGCCAGCATTTCCCATGCAGTGTGTGGAGTAGACAGAAAATCTGTCTGCCCCTTTGAGGCCCTCTGGAAGGAGGCAGTCATGCTGTTCCCCTATGGCATGGGGGGCAGGGTCAGAGTAGTCACAGTGTTTGCTGAGCAGTTATGGTTAATCTCAGTGCTCAGATTAGAAACGGGGTCTTCCTGGGCTCGCCCTGCTGCTGGAGACCCTGGTTCCAGAGGCATGTTTTGGCCCCCATCACATGTCTTTCTACATCTAGGAAGGCAGGCACTCACTTTGTCAGGTATTTGGGCAATATCATGCATCAGGGTGGCAGGAGGAGTTGGAAAGCAATTGATTAATTGATGCCAAGCACTCTTGACACCTTGGCCCTGGCTGGGGGATTTACCTTGGCTCAGGGACCCATGCCTCCCACTCCACAGCCATCCACCCACAGGCATGCACCCTGGTGTTTGGAAGAACCAACCTACCAAGCCCTCCAACTGGTACTGGCCACCCACCAGCCTGACCACCTGGCAGACAGCTTGCTGATTGATCTGGAGCCCACCAGTCACCATCATGGCAGCCTGCCCTCTCTCCAGGGCAGGAAACTGAGGCCCTGAGCAAGGCCTGCCCTGTGCCCTGCTCTTCCCCTGGGCAGTAGATGCATGTCATTCTGGGGATATGTCCACCTAGGTCAACTCAGAACCTCAGCATGGTGGAAATTGTTCTCAGTGACCCTGGAAAAACAAGGCAGGGCACCCAGGGGCTCACCTAACCCCGACCAGCTGGAAAAGAGGCAGAAAATAGAGCAGGCAACTCAACCTCGGTTCAGACAGGCAGGTGGATGGGTTATAGAGCACGTGTCTGGCCTGCCTGAGGTCATTTGACTTACAGGACCCGTAGCTCTGGAGGGTGGGTTCAGGGTCCCAGTTCATTTGGTTACTGCATGTGTGGCTACCAGGTGTTCTCAGATGATGAACACTTCTGCAGTTCACCTGGATTCCACAGGCTGCAAGGGGACCTGTACCATGGACTCAGGACCAAGAACTCAGAACCATCAATGATGCCACCCTGCTGACTACTACTGGCCAGATCCAGTCAAGCTCCAGAGCCTAGAGGACAGAAGTGACTTGCCTGCTGCTGAGCATAAAGGGATGTCAGTGAGCCCACCCAATCTCCAGGGACCCCTGCCCCAGTTGGGGGATCTGGGAATGACCTGCACAGCATGACTCTTTTTCTGTGTGACCTGAGCAGCTCTACACTCTTGGGTCCTGCCCAAAATCTCAAGGCTGACTGAGGACTGAGCTGACTTCTGCTTAGAGCTAGAGCACTAGGAGGAAGTGCCTGCCTGAAGTGACTGCTGAAGGGTCATTTCTCCCTGCCTCCAGGGTGCCCCTCCACATCACAATGCCTAACTGGGAATCCTTCGTCCTGAGTGCTGTCACCTCAGCAAGTACTCCATGGATACTACCTAGACCATGAAGGAGGTAGAGGTGGGTGGACTGGTGGAACCCAGGTCCTCAGTTCCCCAACATGGCCCACAGGAATATGCTACCTGGATGGTGAAAGGTCAAAGATGAGTCCAAAAACATATGGATTCCACAACTAGATGGAAAACAGGGGTTAGGGGCAGCCTCCCACTAGCGTGCTAGGGACAAAGATCCCCAGAAGGCATTCAGTTTCCACCAGCACTGTGTGACCTGACTAGGTCCTGGTTTTGTTAAACAAATAAATATTCCAGGTGCAAAGTGTGGGAAATTGATCACTCTTCTCAACTAACAGGATTCCTCATGGGAGTAATGGCCCCATTTCATGGGAAAGTAAACCGAGGACCTGTTGGGACATGAACAGCCAGGTCACACCTGGGGTGTGGACAGCTCCGGGGACAGCTCTGGGGAGTTTATCCTCGAGTCTCTGAAGAGACAGACTTCCTAGGTGTTGTGGGCACATGACTGCTGTGTGTGGGTAGAGTCACTACCTTCCTGGAACCCAGCTGCAATAGGAACACCGGTGACCTTAGACACAACCAAGCCTACAACGTGCTGATGGACTGGTCAAGACTCCTGGGAGCAGCCTGGGAGTGCCCCAGGTTATGGAATCTTAAACATGGCCAGCAACCAGGTTCAGCAGTGATGGGAGAGGCAGACTTTCTCCCAGCATGACCCCATCTCCCTGAGTCCTCCCAGTATCCCAGGAGGAGAGCTGGTTACACTGCCTTTCCAGACAGGGAGCTCCAGCCATGCTGTCATGTTTATGGGCAAGTGGAAAAGACCAGGGTCTGCCAGGAGGAGCAGAAAAACCCCTATAATGGAGTCAGGACAAGAGCTGGACTTGCCACAATGACCAGCCTGCAAGTTCTGCTTGTTTTCTGTGTTGTGATTAAGCTTCACTCCAGGTCACATGCACAGTACAGCAGGCAGCTCAAGTTGTGCAAACAAAAATACCCCAGCACATCGTGGTTCTGATCCTGGGGACCTGTGGCACCTCACCTGGCACCATAAGGGGACTTTGAAGATGGTATGAACCTAAGGATCTGGATGAGGGGAGGTGATCCAGGAGGCCCAGGGGCCGTGGTGTCATCCCAGCTTCTTAGCAGATGGAAGCAAGAGGCCAGGGGTCAGAGAGACCAATTAACTGCTGTCCTTGCCTCCAGATTGTCTTTCCCATACCTGTGTCCTCAGGCCTGTGAGGACAGGAAGCCCACACCAGCCAGGTGTACCTGGGCCTCCCTCTCTCTACATTGACTCGGTCCCAAAGTTTCTCCCAGTCAGAATCACAGCTTCACACTCTGTTGTTGGGTCTATTCAGAGTAGCTCTGGCGTGGCAGGGCCCCTCCTCATTTTGTCTCTGTGTCCCTACCACCTTCTGCAGTGTAGACCTGTGCCCTAAGCTACACTGGTCCAGAGTCTCCTGCTGCCCCACTCATGGCACATTGTCCACCCATTGTTCTGTGTGCTTGAGGTCCTGGCTTCTTGGTTATGATGAGATGGAAATCCAGATCCAGGGTGCCTGGTTCTACCCAACTCTGCCACTTATTTGTTGTGTGAACTCAAGTTGGTCATTGAACTTCCCTTGGCCTCAATGGCCATATGTATAAATTGGGTCTCATGACAGCACCTACTTCCTAGGGCTTGGGGAGTAAATCTGATGAACACAAATCCTCATTGAGTGTCTCTGTCCTCTGGAGTGCCCTACACAAACAAGGTCTGCAGTTCCAGCTCCACAGTGTGACTATCTCCCAAATTCTGACTTTGCTGCATACTGAGAGTCTGAGTAGGAGTGGAAGGGTATTCCTGAATCCCCTGCTGCCCAGTCTGTGCAGACTGGTTGTTCTGCTGTGGCCCTGGCACTTGGTTGGCAGTACTGTGATGAGCACTGTCTCTGGATGGGCCACGTGAGGCTCCAGGCTCGAACAAGCCCTCTCCTGGGATGGGTGCCTGTAGCATGCTGCACCATAGCCTGCCACCCTTCATGCCCACCAGCATCTTCAAATGCAGCATTGGCTCCTGTGTGATTCCATGTGCCAGGGATAAATGGCCTTTCCACAACTTTAGGGCAGGACTGGAGGTCAGCAGCCCCTGGCAACCTCCAATTTCCTCTGGCTCCTAGCCATTCCTCCACTGCTGAGCACAGGCACAGAGGACTCTGTACTTTGGCAGTGCCATAGGAAGCTCAGCACACTCAAGTCTTCCCAAGGGACATTGGGCAGTGGGGCTGTCCATGTGACTGGGGATGTGCCCTCTCCCTGGGGATGAAGCATGAGGCTTCAGAAAGAGCCCAGATACTGCAGGCCCTGAAGCTCCCACAGCACACCCACAGCACAGCCCCTGCCAGGATATCATAACCCTCAGGCCCCACCCAGGCCTTCTGCCCTCTTCCATATCCCAGGCCCTCCTCCTGGGGGAGAAGGACAGCCCTGATTCCAGGAGCACAGACTGTGAGTCACCCAGGGTCCCATCCTGGACAGTCACCTGATCCCATGTGCTTGAAGCCTATGCTATTTCACCTGGGTACTGGAGGTGACACAGCATCTAGGAGGCCCAGCAGCTTGGAGAAGCAGGCATCTTGCAGGAGAGTGGCCAGCTCAAGCCCTGGACATGGGCTTTGTTCCCAGACACAGAGCTGCCCATGGAGGCTCTCTCTCTCCTTTCACCCTTCCCCATATCCTCCACCCTCACCACTTCTTCCTCCCTCTCTTTTTCTAGGCTCCCTACTGGATGGGCCCTACTTCCCCAGAGCCTTTGTCTTCTCCCTTTCCCATCTGGCCCTTTTATCTAACCTCTTTTCCACAGGTCCTCCCAAACTGTATCCCAGGATCCTCCCCTCCTGGAAGTGGCCCCATCAACTCTACCAAATGGTGGTATCTTTCTCCTGTTGCAAGCCTGCTGCTCCCTGAGACCCCTCACTTACCTGTGGACCTGGCCTCAGCAGCAGCCCTCTGGTGCCCCAGCCATACAGCTGCCATTGGTGGCTCATCCTAACTCACCCAGCCTCCCTCCTGTACAGTACTCCATCCCTCTGTTCTGGCTAAAGCTCACTTGCCCTTTGTCCAGCCTCCACCCTCCTAGCTCCACTGCAGGGCACCACTGACCAGGCCACTGTCCTGCTCTACTACAGGAGCTCCTCCCAGGGGCTTCTGCCTCTCACTAGAATACGCCCCAACTCCCAAGACTCTGTCCAAGCTCCTAGCCTCTGAGACCTGAACCTGCTTCCCTCATCTCTGGACATTTCTGGGAATGCTCTGATGCTGCCGTGGTTCTTACTTCTCACCACTGAGAAGAAAGAATAACAGGAACGGAAAACACTGGAAAGCCCTCCATTAAGGGCACACTGGATCTTCACCAGGATACACATGCAATGCTCTCCTGAAGTCCCTGTGCTGCTCCTGCCCAATAACCCATGCTTAGGGTTCTAGCACCAGGCCACAGTCTTCTCCATTCTGGAAACATCCATGAGTAGAATCAGGAGGGGATACTACTCTGAATTCAAGTGGGCTTGGTGCTGTGCATCTGGATTGAGGGCCTGTCCAGGCTCTGCTCTCTGCTACTGACTGATCTGCTGTGGTGTATGGCAGAGACTCCTCCTCTCTCCTGTTGTTTGACAGACTGAACTTCAAGGGCTCCCCAGGTCCATTTCTTCCACCTGCTATGTGCTTGGGGCAGCAGGTGCTGGGTACAGGGAGGCTGCTGTGGAGTGTGCAAGCCAGCTTCCCAGGCTGTAACAAAATGCCAGAAGCCAGCAGGAGGAAGGGTTTGCTTTGGTTCTGAGTTTTAATGGCCTCAGTTCAGGGCTGCTTCGGGTCTGGTGTGAGATAGCACATCATGGAGGAGGGCAAGGCAGGGCAAACTATCCATGTCATGTCTGGGATGCAAGAGAGAAGCAGGACAAGCCCAGGTCTCACAGTCTTCTTCAAGGTTCAGGTGCCTCAGGGATATGAACCCCCACAGAACCCAAGCTCCTATGTCACTCCCCTTCCCAGAGGCACCATTCAGGAACTGGCTTTGAAATGTTGTCCTGTGGGTGCTCTGTTCTCCATGAAGTCCTGCTGGTTTCACTCCTGGTGCTGCATGAGACACATTCATGCTGAGACAATCACTAGGTTTCCCTGAGGCCATCTGACCAGTACCCTGTCTGCAAGGTGGGCCCAGGACTGTCTGTCTGGTGAACTGGCTTCATTCTGGGTCAAAGTGGGAGTGCCACCTTTTCAGGGTGTAGTGGATCTAAGGTGTGGGACAGTGACCTCTGGGGTATGGTCAGTCCTCTGACTCACCTGCTGTCCTTGCCATGCCCCAGCTGCTCCTGAGAGGACGCCTTGCTATCTGGGCCAGAGCCCACCATGCCACCTGGATGGGGACTCAGCCTCTCCTCTGGACATTAGTATGGCTCTGCCCTCAGCCATGGCACCCTTCCTGCCAAGGCCACAGGAAGACTGCAGGCCTTGGAGACAACAGGGCTGTGTGTTGCCATCAAAGGCACTAGGTAAGGAGATAGGCAGGTGGAGACTCAGTGCCCAGGAGGGAACGTGGTCAGTGACCCCAGCCACTATTGGGTCATATCACCATCCCCCATCTAGTCCATCCCACAGTCTTGAGGGGTGTGGGGCTCCCTGTTTCTGGCCCTGTATGTGGCTTTGGTGTGGTGATCCCCACCAGTGAGAAGAGATAGTATGCAGAGTTGCCCATTGACTCCCCTAGTGGACAACATCAGAACCTGCTCGGAAGCCTGGGCAGCACCTGATTTGTTAGAGTTGTCACCTGGCCAGCCTCAGTCTGAAAATTCCTCCCTCCTGAGCAACTGTTTCAGAAGACATTGCTGATTGTCCACCAAGTGATCTGGGCCTGAGTCGCCAGGTTGGACTTTCCCGATCATTGGTCTGATCAGGTCCCTGCTCAGGAAATAATAGACTGTAGAAGTCAAATGTGGAAAAGACACATTTAGTCAAAGAGAGCACCAAAATAGGCTCAGATAGGGTGCTTCCTCAGCTGATCTTCACCTGGTGTCCTGAAGAACCTGCCTGCGGTGTGTGAGGTGCAGCAGGTGGTCTTGTAGTAGTGACAAGCCTGGGACAGCACCTGCTTCCTGCCCAGCCCAGACTCCAGGTTCCCTGGCTGTCCAAGTGCCCAGTCACTCTCCTGTCCAAGTGTCACAGTAAATGTCTGGATACACATGGGGTTGCCCTTCTCCAAGGGCTCTGTGGTTGTCCAGTGTGGAGGTCCCTGGGATGTCTGTGAGGATGTGGTCTCACAGCAGGTGCTCAGCCCTACCTCCTGTCTCAGTCCCGATCTTCCCAGTCCCATGTGTGTCCAGACATTTGCTGTCTCAGCTCTACCCTCTCCTCATCCTCCACTAGGGTACATGTACCTGGGCACAGTCCCAAAACCCAGACCCTCTCTCTAAAGGTAGAGCTGAAAGCTCCCACATCTTCTCTTTCTCATTTACCCTTTCAATCATCTGACTCCTGCAGTTCTAGCTGGAAGTCCCTCTGTGATGAGGGCAGGTTCCCAGGTGGCCCACATATGGGGTCAATGAGGTATCAACACAGTGACCAGGTGACCCTGGCTGCAACCTCATGTCCAGGGATGTTGGAAAGTATTCTACCTGCAATTAATCTTTCTTTAGTTTGTTATAAAACAGTACTAATTACCATGGAAGGTTTGGGGAATATGGAGAAAATGAGGGCAGGAGGAACTGATGGCCTACATGGAGCTCATCCAAGACCTTTGCCCCAAGCAACATGACATCTCTGTGGTCTGCAGGCAGGGAGATGGAGGCCAGAGGAAGCAACAAAACCACACACATTTTATGATCAATGCTGAGTAGAAAGGCACATGGCAGACCCTCCACTCCACCTCTGACTAGGCTGGATGAGGACCTGACCTCTCTATTTGGCAGGGCTGAGCCAGGTTTTTGTCAGGGACAGCCAAGTACTCTGACATTTGGGTTTTCCAAAAGAGCCCATGCTGCTTTTGCACCTGGAAGGAATCATATATTTCTATTGATCTTTCACTACAACCTTTTCCTCCCTGCAGGGACAGAAGTTCCTCAGGTCAGGGTCATTCCTCAAACCACCAGGGTCAGATTCTTTTTTGCAGTTAAGAGTCTGCATCATTCTGTCCCTTTCACCTATGGACTGGCCACACCGTATTAGCTGTGGTCAGCAACAAAATCTGCAGCCACATTCTCAGCCAAAGACAAAAACTCTCCCAGGCTCCAATATTCCTGCAAAGACTCAAGAGATCCAGAACCTTCCAGAAGGTCACTGCAGAAGAGATCTCGGACCTCACCCCATAGTGTGCACGAGTCTTCCTCTGAGCATGGTCTCTGGGTTACAACATCCACAGAGCCTGATGAAATGACCATAACTGGAGTGCCAACTACTGGGAGACTGCGGCTCCAGGATCCCATGTTTTAAGGAAGCCTGGGCCACTTAATGAGATTGTATGTTTAAACTAAAAAAAAAAAAAAGCCTGGGAGAGAGCCCCTGAGTTCCACACATAATACCTCAAATCAAAAAATGCATGTATGTTTTTAAATATCCATAGACAGATGTGCCAAGAGCAAGCATCAGAGAACAGGATGATCCCAGACTTCCTGTGGAGAAGGTGAGTCCCAGCAGCACCATCCTCACCCTGCCTCACAAGCCTGGCCCTGTCACTAACACATCTGTCACCTGAGCTTGGCTAGGTGTGTCTACATGGGGTTGGCCTGTTCTTTATCTTGGCCTTCCCTTCATCTTGTCCTTGCTGGACTCAGCCCTGAATGAGGTCTGGAACTAACCCCTGGACTTGTGCCTCATCTCCTTTGTATACACAGGCTTATCTGTGCTCCTGGAGTTAAAGATAGAAAGTTCAAAGTTTCTAAATGAGCCCACCACCCAGTGGGGCACACTGAGGGACAACTGCTTGGCAGACCATTTCTGTCATCTCGCTGAAATACCTAGGCAGAGTAGCGTCTGCCTGCGTCTTCCACTGGAGGGTGCTGGCTTATCAGGCAGAGTATGGCCCTTGGGAAGAAGGACCTTAGTTCTGGTATCTGTCCTACCCCTAGTTGCTTGGGTACCACTGGCCAAGGCATATCAACCACCTGAGCCTCCTCTGCCATGTGGTAGCTGAGGCGATTACTGTTCCCTTACAGAATGAGACAGATGGTCCATGACCCCAGGTGTGTGGAGCATCCTGCAGGACTCAGGCTAGAACAGGTGCTCTCAGTAATGGAAGCTCTGTCCTTCCAGATCCCCAGCAGGAAGAACCCAGGAGGCCCTTCTTCCCTCACACCCTCAATTTGGACTCCACATTGGTGACACTCTCCCAGCATCCTGCCCATCCTGACCCCCAACACCCACATGCTGTACTCACCTTCTCTGCCTCTCCACCCAACCTCCAAAGTTTGGTTCCCCCTGGAGACTCCAGAACACCCCAAAGGAAGCTTAGTTCCACTGCTTGGGTTGGTCCTGGGGAGGATGCCAGTCCTGCAACTCAGAGAGGGCCCAAACTGTCCTTGAGGGTGATGGTGCCATCTTTGTTGCCACGCCCTCTGGAGGTTGGCATGCAGGCCTGCCCCAGGTAGGGTTGAGGGATGGGACCTTGCAAAGGAAGGTACAGAGCTGCTGGGAGAGTGTTTCAGTGACTGAGAGACAGCAGTGCAGGGTACTGCAGGAAGAGGCAAGCAGCCAGAGCAGAGTCCCGTGTGAGACGACTGCTGCTAACTTCCAACACACAAACAGAAGTTCCCAGGAGACACAGTTGCGGAAGGCCACAGTCTTTCATAATCACCTACTTGTGCACAAATGCAAATGACTCCATGGTAAACTGCAGAACCACAGATGTGCAGAGCCAGGGGTGCCATGGCTGAGTCCATCCCACAGTGCCGGCTCCCACTCCAAAGACATTCTCTGCAGCTGCACTACCCTGCACAGCTCCTGCACCTGTGAGGGAGGTCTTGCTGCCCTGCTGGTGTCCCTGATGTTCTCCAGGCATGATGAGTGAGCCAGGTGTCCAGTGGGCCTGCCAGGGTCAATGGGTCTCAACACTGGACTGTGTCTGCTGCTCAGCGTCCTCACTTCTCCAGGACCACTAAGGGTGGGCAGAGGCCAGGTCTGGCTGTGGCTCTGTCTGAGGGCCCTAACTAACCCTACCTGCCTGGGTCCCTGCCTGACAACATGAACCTGCACTGCCACCCCTGCTCTGGCATCCAAAAATCTAGAATCTTCCCCAAATCCTCCCACAGTTTTGAATCCTGCTACCAGGAGACACACAGTGTACTTTGGCACACTCTTCTGAAGGATCTGAGGCCACCTCCCATTCAGCTGCCTAATCAGGAAAGTGGGTAGACTTGAAATGAACTGCATTCTCCCTGAATTCCAGTGTCTGTCCCACCTGGACCTGTGCACAGCCAGGTACCAGTGCTGCCTAGTCCACACCCAGTCCCATTCTGTAGGGCAGGAGGTGACTTGGCTTTCTTCTTGTCAAAGCAGTGGGTCAAAACACTGCCAATTAAAAAAAAAGCAGTGGGTCACCCTTGGCTGGGAAGCCTCCCAGCACATAGATGTTGGGGCAGCATGGGTATCCTGTGTGCATAACAATTCTGGTGAGTGTGCAGATGGTGTGTGCACATGTGGAATGGGTATGTGTGTGTGGGGTGCATGAAAAGTGTGTGTGCATGTAGAGAATACATGAGGAGTGAGTGTCTATGTGGAGAGTGCATGTGGAGTGTTTTTGATGCATGAGTGTGCATGTGAAATGTGCATGAGGAGGGTGCACATGGATTGTGCATTAATTAGGAGTGGGTATCCATATGAAATTTGCATGAGGAGTGATCATGCATGTGGAATGTGCATGAGAAGTGAGTTTGCATGTGGAGTGTGCATGAAGATTGAGTGTCCATATGGAATGTCATGAATAGTAAATGTGCATGTGGAATGTGCATGAGAATTAAACATACAATACATAGTGCATGTGGGCTGTACGTGAAAAGTGAGTGTGCATGAGGATTGAGGGTGCATGTGGATGGTGCATGAATAGTGATTGTCCATGTGGAGTGGAGGGTTGAGTGTATGTGGAGTGTGCAAGAGGAGTGTGTGTGTGGGGGAATGTATTAGGAGTGTGCAGGTACAGTGTGCATGAAGAGTGAGTGTGGGTGGGTGTCCATGAGCAGTAGGCAAGCATGTTGGTGTGGATGTTGGCATGAAGGAGCCCAGGGGCCAAGATCCTTGTGGTGCAGCGTGCATCCCTGGCCACCCTCCACTCTGGCTTGTCTCTTTTGGGCTTTGGGGTCTCTGAGCCTCACCCACCCCCAGTCCCTTACTGCCTCCCCTCCCACCCTGGACCAGGCCTGCTGGTGAAGGAAAGGCAGGGTACCAGCCAGTGTCTGACCAAACTCCCAGGGTGGGTGAGGGCAGGGAGGGGAGGCTGGCAGCCTCTGGACCTTCTCTGAGGTGCCAAGCCAGGAAGGGTGGGTGGAGTGCACTGCTCCCAGTTCGACCAGATCAGAGGCCCTCGAAGCACCCTCCCTCCCTTTTCACAAGATACCTGGGCCAGGCTGCAGGGAGAGGCTTCTTAGGATAAGGTGAGGCAATTTCTGTGGGAAGGGAGAAGAGGTTTCTGGAAACAACATCTAGCTCAGCACAGGTCAGCAGGGAGCCTGGGCATTCCACAGACCCACTAGGCTGCCCCTTCCTTCCTTTCCCTTCCCTTTCACAGTGAATCACAGCCCCATGACCTTGGGAACTCCAAGAGGATGCAGTTGGGGCAAGGGGAGGAACCCCCAGACATGGGTGAGTTCCTATGGCTGGACTCTGGGCTCAACTTAAAGGGGGCACAGGAAAAAAGAAAGCATGTCCGGGCAGTGGGGAAAGGGTGCATGAGGTCCAGGCAGGTGTGAAGCACTCTGAAGGAGTCTTGGAGGTGGGGACCTTGGGCACAGGGTCTAGACAGGAGGAGGGGTTTGAAAGAGATTGGGTGGTGGGGAGGCAGCAAGCCCCCTTCCATGCCCTACTCAAGGCTGGCAGCAAATAGCTCTCCTGGGAAATAGAGTTAAAGCAAAATCTCCTGCAAGCCCAGAAATACCTTTCATTTCACCTCATTTGGACTGCAACTGCGAAGCCTAGGCACAGAACCACCTTGGGCAAGACCACCACAGAGTCCCCTGAGCTGAGTGACAGGGGCAGAGCTGTCCCTGAAACCCCAGACCAGTGCTGACACTAGTGTACAATTCCAGCCTGGGGTGGAACTGCTCCTGACACAGACACAGAGGCACTGAAGAGCACCCACAGGGCATGTCCCAGGCACAGAGCAACAAGGCCAGGGCTGCCACCTATGCCAGCCCTGAATGTGGCACTGACACCCAGTATGGAAGGGGGTTTCAGCCCTGAAGGTTTATGGGTGGACATCAAGCCAAAACATTGGGTGTTCTTTTTTGTTGTTGTTACTGGAGATTATACCCACAGGTGCTTTGCCACTGAGCTGCATCCCCAGCACTTTGTATGGTTCTATTTTGAGATAGGGTCTCACTAACTTGTCAGGACTGGCCTCAGACTTGCAATACTCCAGGGTCAGCCTCCCAACTCACTAGAATTTCATGTGTAATACCACCCTGCCCAGCAGAAAGGATTATTCCTGATCTTCAGCCCCAATGCTCTGATGGGCTGTGAGCTTGCACAAAACACCTTCCTATTTCCCTTCTTCTCCCTCTGAATAGGAATGACTGCCTGGGCATGTCCCCATTGGCTTTGGAAGAGCTGAGCTGGTGGGACTCTCCAGTAGCACAGCAAGACAAGGATGAATCAGCATGAATGGTGCCTGACCACACACTGCTATGATGTACATATTCACCTGAGATTTGGGACTTAATTGCCAAAGTGGATGTTGGGGGCTACTGGAAGGGAATAAACACATTCAACACGTCCAAGAAAGATGTGTGTTTTGGGAGGAACTGTGTGGCCTTAATGCTTGATGACCCCCTCCGCTATGTTTAATGTCCACTTCTGAGGAGCATTGAGGAGTATTAGGTCAGGGGGCAGAGCCCCTCTTGGAGGCATTAGTGCTTTAATGAGATAGGTTTAAGGAGCACAGGTTCTGCCATGTGAAACACAGCCAGAGGGAATCTCCAGAACCCAGAAATTGACCCTGTCTAGACACCAAGGCTGCCAGTGCCACGATCATGTATGATGCACCTGCAGAGCTGACCAGGAATGTCACTGCCTGTTTTTCAGTCTTGCATCAATTCAAGGGAAGAACAAATGCAGCTGACTTTATGGAGAAGACCTGATTTCCCTTAGGTTTGGAGTGTCTAAGCCACAGAACCTGCCGCAGGCCAGTTCTGGTGAGGGCCTCATGATCTGCCCATGGGCACCACAACAGCAGGGTGTATGGAGCAAGCATCTCATCTCCTGGCGGGACAGGCAGGCTCTACCCTCTATACCAGCCCTCCCTTAGTACCACCCATTTTCCCTTAGCACCCCCATCCTGGAGTAAATGCACTGACCCTGGGACTGTGCACAAGGCCATGCTCCAAAGATACCACACCTCCACCCAGTCCAACCCTGCAGAGCAAGCCTTCACTCACAGTAGACACTGCTGGACACATCATCCACATCCAAGCCACAGCACACTGTCTGTGAGATCCTAGTAGCATCCAAGGACCAAATGCACTCCTTCCCTTTCTTCCCATCATTGTGCCCAGGATTGGGAACAGTGGGGGTTTGCCTTTTTGATGAACAGAGTAAATGCTGAACTGTCAGTTCCAAATGCACACCTCCTGTTCTCTGTTGGACATAAAGAATAAAAATACCCACAGTTGTGTTTGCTTCATACAAATCTTCCTGTGGTTCCACCTGGAACCGGGTTTAGAGCAGCCTGCTTTCAACCTATTCTTCTTTGTCTCCATAGTGCTGAGGCTACCCACAACCCATTCATTTCCAGTGCTCTCCCTGTAGGCCTGATGGACAGATCTGCTCTTCTGTACCTGTCCATCTGGGTCCCAGGGATTGCTTCCTGTCCAGCATGCAGCTCTTGAGCTAGAAAAGACTCCTTGGTCACCCAGGGATTACACCTGCCCTAATCACATTCTCCCCTGTCCCCTTGGTGACCAGGGGTATCCTTAGCAGGAGACCACACTCTGGAGTCACTTGGGTGTCTGACACTTCTGCAGCAAGCAGGAATTGGAGACTGTCCCTGAGTGTGCACCTCAGGGGCTGCTGCCTTCATCCCACAGCCTGAAACAGGGCCCCAGGCAACAGTTTCTGCCTTCCAGCCTGGGAACCCTTTTTCATTGCCAGGCTCTGGTGACGCTTCTCAAGTGGGCCTGCATTCACCAGGCCTGCCCAAGGCCTGGGCTCCCTCCCTGTACTGTCACAGATTGCTGAGGCCCTCTTGGGCCCATTGAAGCCCTACACCAACCTGTGGGCACAGCATCCTCTTTGTTTGGCTGCACTGTCACCAATTCAGTTTCAGAAGTTTCCTCCTGGGACTTACTTTTATTTAATTAATTTAATTAATTGATTCATACTGAGAATTGAAATCAGGGATCTTTACCCTGAGTGACAGTCCTATTTTCATTTTATTTTGAGATGAGGTCTGGAAGTTGCAGAGTCTTCCCTCAAACTTGCATCCTAATGCCTCAGCCTCCTTGGGCTCAGGGATTACAGCCTGTTCCACTTGCCCAAAGATGACTTTTTAAAGAATTCTCAACCTCTCATACTGACTTAGAGGTCACCCCTTGGTCAAACGGGAAGGTCTTTTCAAATCCTCTTATGTACCATTTCAAATTATATTCAATAAATTTCAGTATAGATAAAACCACTACTTGTATTGGTGATGCCACCCTGGTTCTTGAGGTTTCCTTCCTGACAAGTGGTGGTGTGCATAGGCAACAGGTCTCGTGGGTGAACTGTTCCCCTTGGGAGGCTGTGGAGGCTGTCTGCACACCCACCATGCGTCACCACTAGACTGGGGCAAGAGGTCCGGCTTGGGTAGAAAGGGATGCAGACAGGGTGGCCTGTGGCCTCTCCTGGGGCACTGGACCCAGCAGGTGTGCCAACCTACTCCTGAGGCTCCTCTTCCTGGCCACATCTCTTATCCCAGCACCAGGGAGATTGAGGCAAGAGGATCCCAATTTCAGGCCTGTCTTATAATCTAGATACTGGTAGTGTTTTTGCATTTTAAACAGTACTTATCTTTTAGGATGCAAATGGATAATGACTAAAAGTCTAATTGAAACAACATTGACCATGGAGCATAATTCTTTAATCTGAGTAATAAATATAAGAGAGTTCAATATATTACTTGCCAGATTTTGTGTATATTTAAAGTTTGTCCTGATAACTTAAAATTTGATCACATCTTTTTCTTTTTTTGAGGATTATTTAGATCAGACTTTTCTAAACTTGATAATATGCAAAATATTCCTTTTCAGTTTTCCTTTTAAAATATGTAATACCAGTAGGAAATTCAAGTCTAGAGCTTCCACAATCTTTTTGTTTTTTAAGCAGGGGAATTGATCCCAGGACTCACACATGCTAGGCAAGTGCTATGACACTGTGGTGCTCCTCAAAATATTTTTCATTCTGAGACATGGTGTTACTATGTTGCCTATACTGGCCTCAAATTTGTGCTACTCTTGCCTCTGCCTTATGAGTGACTGGGATCACAGGTGTGTGATACCATGTCTGTCCCATGTTGCTCCCCACCCCCATACATGCACTGTCTCTTAATTTTTTTATGCATAAACAACACAATTGTACCACCCATAAATGTTTTGATGACCTTATAGACACACACCTGGGGAAAATACCTGAACAAAGACAGAGGCCATGGGGAGGTAGGATATGAATGAGCAAAAGACATCTTTATATGCCCCTAGCAGAGATGGAGTAGGCTCAGATTAATTTTCAGTCAAGTAGGGTTTTCTTACATCAGCAGTTGGGTGGTCCATAAATACTCAGTACCCTCTAACTGGTAGTGAGAAGGCAGCACAGCTCAGGTGAGCATAAACCCACCACAGATTAAATCTCAGATCAGCCATGACTGGATTCGGTCTTGATCTGTGTCAGAGTTACACACTCAGTGCCTCATCTAATGAGCACTGTGGAGTATTAAATAGCACTTGTGGAACATGAGGTGTGGTCAGATGATGAACACTTCTGGAGTTCATCTGAATTTCACAGACTGTAAGGGGACCTGAGTCATGGACTCAGGACCAAGGACCTTGGGGATGCACCCTGCTGACCACTGCTGGCCAGACACTGTCCAACTCAGGAGCCCAGAGGAAAGAGGCAGCTTGCCTGCTGCTAAGCAAGGAGGGCTGTCAGTGAACCCACCAAGACTCTCCAGGGACCCCTGACCCAGTTGAGGACTCTGGGAATGAATTGTACAGCATGACTGTTTCTTTGTGTGATCTTGAGCAACTCTATACTCCTGGGTCTTGCCCAGACACTCAAGACTGGCTAGGGCCTAAGCTGTGTTCTGCTTGGTGCCAGAGGGCTGGGAAGAAGTGCCACCTGAAATACTGAAGGGTCTTTCCTCCATCCTTCCAGGGTCCCCTCTCAACATCACAATGCCTAACCAAGAGTCCTTGGCCCTGGGTGCAGTCACCTCACCAAGTAGCCCAAGGATCCAGACCCTGCCCTGGGCCATGAAGATGGCAGAGGTACGTGTGCTGGTGGAACCCAGGTCCTCAATCCCCCAACACAATTCTCAGGGCAATTTTCCCTGGTTGGTGAGGGCCTCCAAAACTTGAGAGAAAACTGGGATGAGGGCTGACTCGGATGGGGTGCTGGGAACAAGGATGCCTAGAAGGCTTTCAGTTTCCACCAGCCCAATGTGACTTGACTGGGTTCTGGTTCTGCCAGTCAAATAAATATTCCAGGTGCAGAGTGTGGGAATTTGGTCTGTCTTCTCAACTAACAGGACTTCCCATGGGAGTAATGGCCCCATTTCATGGGAAAGTAAACTGAGAACCAGGGGGAAAAGACCAGTTAGGCCAGACCCAGACTGAGGCCTGTCCTCCACTCAGTGGACTGAATTCTGTAGTCTCTGAGGAGACAGTCTTCCTAGGTGTTGTGATCTCACAACTGCTCTTGTGTGGACAGTCACCACCCTCCTGGGAACCAGTTGCAAAGGAACACTGGTTACCTTAACCACAATCCAGACTGAATTGTGTTTATAGACTGGTCAAGACTCCTGGGAGAAGCCATGGAGTGCCCCAGGTGATGGAGGCTTGACCTTGGCCAGCAACCAGGCTCAGCAGTGATGGGAGGGGCAGCCCTACTCCCAGCATGACCCCATCTCCCTGAGTCCTCCCAGTATCCCAGGAAGAGGACTGGTTCTTCTACCTTCCCAGACAGGGAGCTTTAGCCATGCTATCATGTTTATGGGCCAGTGGGAAAGGCCAGAGATCAGTCAGAAGGAGCAGAAAAACCCTTCTAAGGGAGTCAGGACAAGAGCTGGACTTATCACAAAAACCAGCACAAAAGTTTTGCTTGTTGTTTTGTGTCTAAGCTTCACCCCAGGTCACCTGCACAGTACAGCAGGCAGCTCAAAGTTGTGCAAACAGAAAAATTCCCAGAGACATCTGGTTCTGATCCTGGGGACCTGTGGTACATCACCTGAAACCTTATGGGAATTTGCAGACAGGATGAACCTAAGGATCTGGATGAGGTGAGGTGATCCATGAGGGCCAGGGGCCCTGATGTCATCCCAGCTTCTTAGCAGATGGAAGCAAGAGGCCAGGGGTCAGAGACCAATTAACTGCTGTTCTTGTCCTAAGATGGTCCTTCCCATACCTGTGTCCTCAGGCCTGTGAGGATAGGAAGCCTGGGCCTCCCTCTCTCTACATTGACTTGGTCTCAAAGTTCCTCCCAGTCAGAATCACAACTTCACATTCTGCTGCTGGGTCTGTTCAGAGCAGTTCTGTTGTTGCAAGTCCCCTCCTTTTGTCTCTGTACCCCTACTGCCTTCTGCTCTGCAGAACCATGCCTGCAGCCACACTGACTCAGAACCTCCAGGTTCCCAACTCAGGGCACAGTGTCCACCCCTTTTTTTTGTGTGCTTGAGGTCCTGGTACCTTGGTCATGATGAGGAGATAAAAAACCAGTTTCAGAGTACCTGGTTCTACCCAGCTCTGCCATTTATTCACTGTGTGACCTCAGGTTAGTTATTGAACTTCCCTGGACCTCAATGATCTTATGTGTAAATGGGGTCTTGTGACAGCACATATTTTCTAGGACTTGGGGAATAAGTCTGATGCACACAAATCCTCATTGGGGTCACTGTCCCCTGGAGCACCCTAGACAAGGTCTGCAGTTCCAGCTCCACAGTGTGACTATCTCCCGAATTCTGAGGGTCTGCTGCAGACTGACAGTCTGGGAAGGAGTGTGAGGGTTTTTGTGAACACCCTGCTGACTAGGCTGTGCAGGCTGGTTGCTTTGCTTTAGCCCTGGCACTTGGTTGGCAGAACTGTGATGAGCATAGGCTCTGGATAAACCACATGAGGCTCCAGGCCCACTAGAGCCCTCTCCTGGGATGGGTGCCTATAGCATGCTGCACCACAGCCTGCCATGCTGCATGCCATGCAGCATCTGAGGGTCAATCAAGCATCTTTACATGCAGCTTTGGCTCCTGTATCACTCCATGTGCCAGGAAGGAACAGCCTCTCTGCAACTTTAGAGCAGGACTGGAGGTCAGCAACCCCAGGCACCATCCCATTTCCTATGGCTCCTGGTCATTCCTCCACCCCACTGCTGAGCCCAGACCCAGAAGACTCTGGACCCTGGCAGTGCCATAGGAAACTCAGCACGCCCAAGTCTTCACAGAGGATGCTTGTCAGTAGGGCTGTAGACGTGGATGGTGATGCATCCTCTTCCTGGATATAAGGCACGAGGCTTCTGAAGCAACCCAGATACTGCAGGCCCTGAAGTTACCATTGCATACCCACAGCAGAGATGCTACCAGGTTGTCAGAGTCCTCAGGCCCCACCCAGGCCCACTAGACCCTCCACAGTCCAGCCCCTCCTCCTGGAGGAGAAGGACAGCCCCAAAGCCAGGAGCAGAGACTGGGGGTCACCCAGGGTCCCATCCTGGATAGTCACCTTCTCCCATGTGCTTGAATCCTATATTGTCTCACCTGGGAACTGGAGGTGACACAGCATCTAGGAGGCCAGGCAGTCTCGAGAAGCAGGTATCCTGCAGGGAGCATGGCCAACTCAAGCCCTGGACATGGGCTTTGTTCCCAAAGAGAGTTGCCCTTGGAAACTCTCCCTCTCCTCCATCCTTCCCCAGATCCTCCATCCTCACCTCTTTCTCCCTCTCTCTTTCTAGGCTCTCTGCTGGACAGACTCTACTGCCCCAGAGCCCTTGTCTTCTGCCTTCCCCATCTGGCCCTTTCATTAGCCTCTTGCCCACCAGGTCCTCCAAATCTGTGTCCTGGGATGAAGTGGCACCATCAACTCTACCAAATGGTGGTGACTTTCTCCTGTTGCAAGTCTGCTGCTCCCTGAGTCCCCTCACTTATGCTTGGCCCTAACCTCAGCAGCAGTGCTCTGGTGCCACAACTGTAGAGCTGCCATTGGTGGATTGGTCCTCCTATCTAGCACTCCAACCTCCTGCTCTAACCAAGGCTCAGTCACTTTCCCTCTGTTCTGTCTCCACTCTCCTGGCTCCACTGCAGGGCACCACTGACCAGGCCACTGTCCTGCTCTACTACAGGGTCTTCTCCCCAGAGGGCTCCTGCCTCTCGCCAGAATAAGTCCCAACTCCTGGGTCTCTGTCCAAGTCATAGGCCCTCTGACACCTGAGCCTGTTTTCCTCATCTCTGGATGTTTGTCCGAAGGCACTGATGCTGACATGGTTCTTACTTCTCACCACTGAGAACAAAGAATAACAGAAATGGGAAACACTGGAAAGCCCTCCATTAAAGGTACCCTGGATTTTCACCAGGATACACATGCAATGCTCTCCTGAAGTCCCTGTGCTGCTCCTGCCCAATAATCCATGCTTAGGGTTCTAGCACCAGGCCACAGTCTTCTCCATTCTGGAAACATCCATGAGTAGAATCAGAAGGGGATGCTACTCTGAATTCAAGTGGGCTTGGTGCTATGCCTCTGTGTCAAGGGCCTCTCCTGTCTCTGCTCTGTGCTGCTGAGTGAGCTTTTTTAGTGAGTGTGTGGCAGAGACTCCTCCTCTCTCCTGTTGTTGAACAGATTGGGCATGACCCACCTACAAGTGTTCCCCAGGTTCTTTCCTTCCTCCTGGCTGTGTGGCTGGTACAACAAGTTCTGGACATAGGAGGCTGCTGTGGAGGGTGAAAGACAGCTTTCCAGGCTGTAACAAAATGCCAGAGGCCTGCAGGGGGAAGGGTTTGCTTTGACTGAATCTTAACAGCCTCAGTCCAGGGTTGCTTGGGCCCTTGGGGTGAGGCAGCACATAATGGAGGAGTGTGTGACAGAGCAAACTCCACACCTCATGTCTCGGATGCAAGAGAGAAGCAAGAGGAGCCTGGGTTCCACAGTCCTCTTCATAGACACTCCTCAGGGCTCTGAACCCATCCAGACCTCTCCTGCTACATCAATCCTCCTCCCAGAGACACAATCAGGAACTGAACTGGAGTATCTGGCCTTTGGGCACTCTGTCCTCAAGGCAGTCCTGCTGGGTTTCATTCCTGGTGCTGCATGAGACACACCCATGCTGAGAAAATCAATAGGTTTCCCTGAGGCCCAGTCTGACTGGCACTTTGTGTGCAAGGAAGGTCCAGGACTGTCTGACTGGTGCCCTGGATTCAATCTGGGCAAAGTATGAGGTCTGCCTCTTCATGGAGAGTGGATCTAAGGGATGGAACAGAGGCCTCTGGGGTGTGGCCAGGCCTCTGACTCCCCTGCTCTCCTTTCCATGCCCCAGATGCCCCTGGGTGGACAACATGCTATCTGAGTCAGAGCCCACCGTGCCACCTGGGTGGAGGCTCAGCTTCTCCTCTGAACAGAGACATGGCCTCCACCTTCAGCCACAGCACCCTCCATGCAAAGACAACAGGAAGAATGCAGGCCTTGAAGACAGCAGGAAAGGGTTCAGGGAAAGATGCACAGCAGGTGGGAGGTTGTTGGAGTTTAAGTGGATAAACCCCATCTCTTCTTCAAACACCATGGCAAACCTAGCATGTAGGTGCTCTGGATCTGCACAGGGGACACCAAGAATAAACAATAAGAAAGAAGGCATTCCTTTCAATAGATTGCACCCTGACCCAGAAGACAGAGAAGGGACCAGCCCACTGTCATCTGGACACTGGAAATCTTTGGAGGATAATTGGGCCTCGGCTTATATTTTAGGCTCAGGGCTTCCTTGTCTGCTCCAAGCTGTCCTATGTACACAGGAATCTTGTTATCACCATAACTGCCCATGGCCTCCAGAGGACAGGGTGGCATCATCACTGGGTGATCCTGAGGACCTGACTCTTCAAGGCTCAGTCACCTGGAATTGAGAGACAAAACAGCACACACCATATGCATACACACCTCTTCAGGTCTGCCATGTGCAGCAGCAGGTGGTCTTTCTGGGGAGAGCAGCACAGGTCAGCACCTTCCTCCTGTCCAGACCAGACTCCAGGTTCCCTGGCTGCAGTCTATCTCCTGTCCAAGTGCCTAGGATTCCCTTTAACCTCATGGGTCTGCCCAACTCTCAGGACTCTTTGGGTGTCCAGCATGAAGGTTCCTTGGATGTCTGTGAGGACATAGGGCTCACAGCCAGGCCTCAGACCTATCTCCTGTCCCATTTCCCTGCTCCTGACCCCATGTGTCCAGAGTTTTGTTGAGTCCTGCCCTCTCCTTATCCACCCCTGGGGTATATGGACTTAGGTGAGGTCCCAAAATCCAGACCCTCTCTCTAAAATGGGAGCTAATAGCTCCCACATCTCATCTTCCTCTTGTATCCCTTCAATAATTTAAGTTCTATAGTTCTAGCTTTGAGTCCCTCTGTGATGGGGAAAGTTTCCCTAGTGGCCCACCTGTGGGGTCAATGAGGCATCAGCACAGTGATCAGGTGACCCTGGCTGCTACCTCACTCCTAGGGCCATTGGAAAACATTCTGCCTGCAATTGAATTTTTTCTTTATTGTTTCTTAAGAAAACAGCACCCATTTCAGTAGAAGACTTAAGGAAGGTGGAGAAGATGTGGGAAGGAGGAACTGATGGCCTGCCCGCAGCCTATCCATGATTTCACCCTCAGCCATGCGGCATCTCTGTGGTCTGCAGGCAAGGAGATGGAGTCCAGAGGAAACAGCAAAATTTTGCACATTTCACTTCCAATGCTGAGCAGAAAGGTACCTGGCAGACCCTCCACTCCACCTCTGACTAGGCGGAATGAGGACGTCTTCTTCTCTCTACTCCTCAGGACTAAGCCAGGCCACTATTGTGGAGGGCCAGGGACACCTGAATTCTTGTTTTTTGAAAACAGCCCATGATGTCTTGCATCTGAAGGGAGGCATATATTTCTATTGACATTTCACTACATTCCTTTCCTCCCTGCAGGCACAGAAGTGCCTCAAGTCAGAGTCATTCCTCAAACCACCAGGGTGAGATACTTTTCTCCAGTTACGGTCCCCATCATTCTGTCCCTTTCACCTATAGAGTGGACACACTGTCTCATCCCTGGTCAGCAGCACTTTCTGAAGCCACATTCCCAAAGACAAAAACTGGCCCAGGTCCCCATTGTCCTCCAAAACTCAGGAGACCTAGAACCTGCAAGAAGGACACTGTAGAAAAACCTCGGATCTCACTCCACAGTGTGCATGAATCTTACCCTGAGTCACTGGGTTACAACATCCACAGAGCCTGGTGAAGTGACCACGCCTGAAATGCCAGCTACTGGGAGACTGAGGCTCCAGGATCACATGTGTGAGGCCAGCCTGGGCCACATAGTGAGACCTGTGTTTTTAAATTAAAAAAAAAAAAAACCTGAAGAGAGCCCCTGGATTACATATGAAGTACCTCAAATCAACAAATGCTTGTAGGTTTTTAAACATCCACCAACAGATATACCAAGAGCCAGCATCAGGGCCCAGGATAATCCCAGATGTCCTGAGGAGAAGGTGAGTCCCCAGCAGTACCAGCCTCACCCTGCCTCACATGCCTGGCCATGTTCCTGACACACATGTCACCTGAGCTTGGCTAGGTGTATCTGGATGGGATTGCCCTGATCTTTATCTTGAACTTTACCTTTTTGTTCTGGCTGGGCTCAGCCCTGGACAAGGTCTGGAACTGACCCCTGGCCTTGTGCCTCATCTTCTCTGTACACACAGGCTTATCTGTACTCCTGGAACTAAAACTAGGAACTTCAAAGTCTCTGAATGAACCCACCACCCAGTGGGGTAACCTCAGGAACAAGTGCTTGGCATACCTATCATGTCACTGGAACACCAATGCAGAACAGCCTTGCAGACCACAGAACAGGACCTGGCCACTACTTGACCAGCTCCTGTCTGCTTCCTCCCCTGGAGGGTGCTGGTGTAGTAGGCAGAGTATGGCCCTGGGGCAGATGGGCCTGGGTTCTGGTACCTAGAATGCCCCTCATTTCTTGGGTACCACTGGCCAAGGCACAGTGCCCTGAGCCTTCTGTCCCATTTGGAAGCTGAGGCAATCACTGCTCCCTTACAGACTTGAGGCAGATGATCCATGGTCCCAGGAGTGTGGAACATCCTGCAGGACTCAGGACAGAATAGGTGCTCTCAGCTATGGAAGCTCTGCCCTCCTGGCTCCCCAGCAGGATGGAACTGGGAGTCCCACCTGCCCTCATGTCCTCAGGTCAGAGCTCACATATGTGTCTCCCTCCCAGCACCCTGCCCATCCTGCCCCACGCCCACCCCACTTGCTCTTTACTCACCTCTGTCTTTCCTCCCAACCTCCACAGCCTGGATTCCCCTGTAGACTTCAGAACACCCCAAAGGAAGCTCAGTCCCACTGCTTGGGCTGATCCTGGGGAGGAGGCCAATCTTACAGCTCAGAGAGGACTGAGTATGACCTCGAGGGTGATGGTGCCAGTTTTGTGGCCATGTCTTCTTGGGGTTGGCATGCAGGACTGGACTGGGAAGGGCTAATAAATGGGACCTTGCAGAAGAAGTTCCAGGGCTGCTGGGAGAGTGCTACAGGGACTAGCAGGCAGCAGTGCAGTGCTCTGCAGGAAGAGGCAAGTGGCCAGAGCAGAACCCCATGTGGGAGGACTCAACCCCATGCAGCATATAAACAGACATTCCCAGGAGACCCAACTGAGAAATGGCAGTCTTCCATGACCACCTACCTATGCACAAATGTACATGAACCCAAACTGCAGAAGCACACGTGTGCAGAGTCAGGAAGACCTTGGTTGAGTCCATCCCACAATGCCTGCTTCCACTCAAGGCATTCTCTGCAGCTGAACTGTGGCCCTGCACCGCGTCCAGCTCTTCCACTGCTTCACCTTCACTTTTCACTGCTGGAACACTTCCTTCCTCCCGTGAAAAACAATTTCCACATCACATTTCCTTATATGTTTCATGGGCCCCTCCTGCCTTACTGCATGAACACCTCCTCCTCCCCTTTCAAGTGCTTCACAATTTCTAGATTGACCCAGTGACAGAACTTCCTCTGATTGCTCCGTCTGCATCAGTACCCTCAGGAATGTGAGCTTGGGGTGGGGCATGTGCTTGTCCCATTTCCAGTGAGCTTTCCAAGTTTTTCCCACTGGCTCTTTGGACTGGTATGTTTAGAAACACCCATTTCAACTCCTCCTCACTGGCACTTGCTACTTTTATTTTAAGAAAGGTCTTTGCCCACCAGGAAGGTGCCATCTGGCCTCCTGCTCCTGCTTTTATTTATATCAACAAGGGCCAGGTACTCAGGCCTCTCAGTCATGGATGCCTGTGCCTTCACTCTCAGCGTTCAGTTGATTTTTTTCTCCTGAAAGTTCTTGTGGATTGCTCTGATTGGAGGTAACTATGATTTCCTACAGCTCTGACATCAACATGATGTCCAGAGAAGACAAGCAAAGTCCAAGTCCAGCTCTGCTCAGGGGTTTGGGTTCCTCAAGAGGGATACACCAGGGAGGCCATAGGAGAAGAGCTATGGGAGGCAACAGAGGGTGGGAGGGCCCCTGGGAGGGCAGCAGCCCTGAAATCTGGAGAGAAGTAGTAGAGACTGTGACTGGAGGAGCCTTCACAGCTGGGTTATGAACCAAGCCAGCCTTGCCCCACACCATGCCACCTCAGCTGCACCTCCATGGGCACCTTGTGTGCCTGGGTACCTGTGTGCAGAAGTCAGACCTAGTCATGGGTAGGGCTGGACTCTTGGACCTGACAGCCCACCCTGAGCTCCAGCCAGGAACTGAGTGAGGTGCCCATGGACTGTTGTCATCCCACCTGTGACCTGAGGATCACCGCACCCAGTCTTGCTGTATTCTATGCTCAAAACTCACCTGGGTCACATTCATAGGCATGAAATCTTGCTCTAATCCCTGGGCAGGACTCATCTGAGTTTTGTTCACATGCACCCAGTCTTGCTCTCCCCCATGCTCAGGATTCACCTGGGTTTTGTTCACATGCACCTAATCTTTCTGTCACACGTCTCAGCACTCACTTGAGTCATGTTCACATGTACCCAGTCTTGCTATCACCACTGCTGAAGACTCACCTGTGTCACATTCACAGGCACCCGGTCTTTCTATCATCCCTGCTCAGGACTCATATTAGTCATGTTCACAGGTACCCAAACTTACTATCAATCCTGCTCAGGAATCACCTGAGTCATGTTTACAGGCAAACACTGTGCTGCTGTACTGCAGGTCCCTTCCTGGCTATGCCAGCCCAGGTTGCACGAGGCACAGGTTGCACAGAAATTGGCAGTCACCACCTGCTGTAGACTGGGGTGTTGTTTGATGCTCTGCTTTCATTTGATGCAGTGATCAAGCAAAGCTAATGATGCAGGAATGTGTATCTATGTAGTCATTCCAACGTGAAGAGCTATAGAAATGTGTGGAACTTGCTTCCTGCACTCAAAACTAGCATCTCTTCCACTGGGAAAATCCACTTGTCCTGCACAAAGGAGCCAAATGCCATAAATATTCCCTTTGATTTGTACTGTTTTATTTATAAATGACATTATCCACCAACACTCTTGGTAGAACTGTACTCACCTATCAGCCAGTGACGGCTCAGGGAAAGTCTCTGTGAATAGAGAGCAGTGAACTCTTAAGAGCCTGACCTTGCTGTACCTAGGTCGGTGCCATCACTGATTGGTACCAGTCGCAGAGCAAGCTGGAGACTCAGCCAGGCTGACTACATCCAGAGGTAAGTGGCAGGCAGATAACCCGCCCAGTCAGCAGGCCAAGGACAGACATCATAACTGAGCAACCCCACCTGACCCCTGCACCTAAGTGGTGCCATCACTGGTTGGTCGTAGTCGTGGAGTGAGCTGACTGGTGAGTCAGGCTGCTTGCATCTCAGAGGTAGCTGGCGGGCACCCAACCCACCTGCCATGTGGAGCGGGGCAGCGGGTAGCCAACATGCCCAACCACCAGGCCAAATACAGACGCCACCACTGAACAACACAGCCCGACCACCACGCCGAGGTTTGTCGCCATCAGGGAGCTAGACAGAGGCTTCTTTATAGGCTGGTGTAGGCATTTTGAATTACTCCTGAGGGTGTGGCCATCATCATTGGAAGGGCAACTCCCTTCCTGAGACACCTACAGGAGGCTAGAAAACCTTTGACAGTACCCAGGAGCCAAGAAGAGGAGGTATTGAGAGACTCAGGACCAACTCAGAGTCACCAGGGAATATACCCCATCTGAAGGCCACCAATCCTACAGAAGGCCAGCTTCCTTGTGGAGCAACACATTATCAATTTCCTCCAAGACTTCAGGCTACTGAAGGCTAAGAGGTGAGTTATTGGAAATCTACAGAGACAATATTAGTCAATAGAGTAAATCTGCAATATCCCAGAGTTTCACTACTAGAGGGATAGATACCTGAACAATATGAGAAAACAAGGGAAGAAAATGTCACAAACAAACCTAGGTGGTATAGCAATAATATCCAATGACAGCATGGCAGAAGAAATGGCAGAAAGGGAGTTCAGAATGTATATAATCAAAATGATCAGGGAAGCAAATGAGGAGATAAAAGAGCAAATGCAGGCATTGAAGGATGAGATGAAAGGGCAAATGCAGGCATTGAATGATCGCACCAATTGACAGTTAAAAGAGCAAATGCAGGAAGCAAAAGATCATTTCAATAAAGAGTTAATAAAGAGTTAGAGATATTGAAAAAAAAAAACAGAAATCCTTGAAATGAAGGAAACAATAAACCAAATTAAAAACTCCATAGAAAGCAAAACCAATAAGATAGAACACCTGGAAGACAGAGCCTCAGATATTGAAGACAAAATATTTAATATTGAAAACAAAGTTGACCAAACAGAGAAGACAGTATAAATCATGAACAGAATCTACAAGAACTATGGGATATTATGAAAAGACCAAATTAAGAATTATCGGGATTGAGGATGGCTTAGAGAAACAAACCAAAGGAATGAGCAATCTATTCAATGAAATAATATGAGAAAATTTACCAAATATGAAGAATGAAATGGAAAGTCAAGTACAAGAGGCTTATAGGACTCCAAATACACAAAATTACAATAGAGCCACACCAAGGCACATTATAATGAAAATACCTAGCATACAAAATAAACAGAATTTTAAAGACTGCAAGAAAAAAGAATCAAATTACATTCATGGGGAAACCAATACAGATATCAGAAGATTTTTCAATCTAGACCCTAAAAGCTAGAAGGGGCTGGAACGACATTTTTTCAAGCTCTGAAAGAAAATGGATGATAACAAAGAATCTTATACCCATCAAAACTTACCTTCAGATTTGACAATGAAATAAAATCCTTCCATGATAAACAAAAGCTAAAAGAATTTACATAAAGAAAGCCAGCATTACAGAACATTCTCAGCAAAATATTCCATGAGGAAGAGATGAAAAACAACCATGTAAATCAGCAGATGGAGGAACTACCCTAAAGGAACAACCAAATAAGGGAGAAATCAAAACAAAACAAAACAAAAAAAATGAGTCAAATGACCGGGAATACAAATCATATCACAATAACAACCCTGAATGTTAATGGCCTGAACTCATCAATCAAAAGACATAGACTGGCAGATTGGATTAAAAAGAAAGATCCAACAATTTGCTGCCTGCAAGAGACTCATCTCATAGAAAGAAATTCCCACAGACTAAAGGGAAAATCCCACAGACTAAAGGATGGGGAAAATCATACCATGCACATGGACACAGCAAAAAAGCCAGAGTATCCATCCTCATATCAGATAATGTGGACTTCAAGCCAAAGTTAGTCAGAAGGGATAAAGAAGGACATTTCACACTGCTTAAGGGAAGCATTAATAAGCAAGACATAACAATCATAAATATCTATGCCCCAAACAGTGGCTCATCCATATATGTCAAACAAATCCTTCTCAATGCCAGAAATCAAATAGACCACAACACAATTATACTAGGTGATTTTAATACACCTCTCTCACGACTGGTCAGATCCTCCAAACAAAAATTGAGCAAAGAAACCATAGATCTTAAAAACACAATCAATAATTTAGACTTAACAGACATTTATAGAATATAGCATCCAACAAAGAGTAAATACACTTTCTTCTCAGCAGCATATGGATCCTTCTCTAAAATAGACCATATATTATGCCACAAAGCTACTGTGAGCAAACACAAGAAGATAGAGAGTACCTTGTATTCTATCAGATCATAATGGATTAAAATTAGAAATAAATGACATAGAAACTACTCCAATACCTGGAGATTAAATAATATGCTATT
This sequence comes from Sciurus carolinensis, assembly GCF_902686445.1. Lineage (NCBI taxonomy): Eukaryota > Metazoa > Chordata > Mammalia > Rodentia > Sciuridae > Sciurus > Sciurus carolinensis. The sequence goes on along the minus strand of NC_062218.1, from coordinate 131,806,231 downwards.
GTATGATGAATGGATAACAGAAGATATGAGGAAGGAAATTAAGAAATTCTTAGAGGTAAATGAGAACAAAGAAACAACATATCAAAATCTCTGAACACTATGAAAGCAGTTCTTAGAGGAAAATTTATTTCCTGGAGCATATTCAAAAAAATGAACAAATAAAGGACTTAACACTATGACTCAAAGCCCTAGAAAAAGATGAACAGAGCAACACAAAAAGTAGTAGAAAACAGGAAATAGTTAAAATCAGAGTTGAAATCAATGAAATTGAAAGAAAAGAAACAAACAAAAAAATTGACAAAATAAATAATTGGTTCCTTGAAAAAATAAACAAAATTGATAAACAGCCACACTAACAAAGAGAAGGAGAGAGAAAACCCAAATTACTAAAATTCGGAAAGAACAAGGAAATATCAAAACAGACATGATTGAAATACAAAACATAATTAGAAGCTATTTTGAAAATCTATACTCCAACAAAATAGAAAATCTCAAAGACATCAACAGGTTTCTAGAGACATATGAATTACCTAAACTGAATGAGGAGGGCATACACCATTTAAGTAGATCAATATCAAGTAAAGAAATAGAAGAAGTCATGAAAAGCCTACCAACAAAGAAAAGTCCGGGATCAGATGAGTTCTCAGCCGAGTCCTACAAAACCTTTAAAGAAGAGCTCATTCCAATACAATTCTCAAAGTATTTCATGAACTGAAGAGGAGGGAACCCTCCCAAACTCATTTTATGAAACCAATATCACCCTGATACCTAAACCAGACAGAAACACAGCAAGGAAAGAAAATTTCAGACCAATATCCTTAATGAACATTGATGCAAAAATTCTCAACAAAATCTTAGCAAATAGCATACAAAAATATATTAAAAATATAGTGCACCACGATCAAGTGGGTTTTATCCCAGGGATGCAAGGGTGGTTCAACATCAGGAAATCAATAAATGTAATTCACTATATCAATGGACTTAAAGTCAAGAATCACATGATTATTTTGATAGATGCAGAAAAAGCATTTGATAAAATACAGCATCCCTTCATGCTCAAAACACTGGAAAAAATAGGGATAGTGGGAAAATTCCTGAACATTGTTAAGGCCATCTATGCTAAGACCATGGCCAATATCATTCTAAATGTTGAAAAACTGAAAGCATTCCCCCTAAAAATTGTAACAAGGCAGGGATGCCCTCTTTCACCACTTCTATTCAACATTGTCCTTGAAACTTTATCTAGAGCAATTAGACAGACCAAGGAAATTAAAGGAATATGAATAGGAAATGAACTATCCCTATTTGCTGATGACATGATTATATATTTAGAGGAACCAGAAAATTCCACCAGAAAACTTCTAGAACTCATAAGTGAATTCAGTAAAGTAGCAGGATACAAGATTAATGCTCATAAATCCAATGCATTTTTATACATAAGCGATGAATCTTCAGAAAGAGAGACTACCCCATTCACAATAGCTTTGAAAAAAATAAAATACTTGGGAATCAATCTCACAAAAGAGGTGAAAGACCTCTACAATGAGAACTACAGAACACTAAAGAAAGAAATTAAAGAAAACCTTAGAAGATGGAAAGATCTCCCATGTTCTTGGATAGGTAGAACTAACATGGTCAAAATGGCCATACTACCAAAAGTGCTATACAGATTCAATGCAATTCTAATTAAAATCCCAATACGTACCTTACAGAAATAGAGCAAGCAATTATGAAATTCATCTGGAAGAATAAAAAACCCAGAATAGCTAAATCAATCCTTAGCAGGAAGAGTGAAGCAGTGGGTATCACAATACCAGACCCTCAACTATACTACAAAGCGATAGTAACAAAAACGGCTTGGTATTGGCACCAAAATAGACAGGTAGATCATTGTATAGAATAGAGAACAAGGACACAAACCCAAATAAATACAATTTTCTCATACTACACAAAGGGGCCAAAAATATGCAATGGAGAAAAGATAGCCTCTTCAACAAATGGTGCTGGGAAAACTGGAAATCCATATGCAACAGAATGAAACTAAACCCCTATCTCTCACCCTGCACAAAAATCAACTCACAATAGATCAAGAACCTTGAAATCAGACCACAGACCCTGCATCTTATAGAAGAAAAAGTAGGTCCAAATCTTCAACTTTTGGGCTTAGGATCAGATTTCCTTAATAGGACTCCCATAGCTCAAGAAATAAAAGCAAGAATCAATAACTGGGACAGATTCAAACTAAGTAGCTTTTTCTCAGCAAAGGAAATTTATCAGCAATGCAAAGAGCGAGCCTACAGAGTTGGAGGTGGGAGAATATCTTTGCCACTCATACAGCACTAATTTCCAGAATATATAAAGAACTCATAAAACTCTACACCAAGAATACAAATAACCCAATCAACAAATGGTCTAAGGATATGAACAGACACTTCACAGAAGAAGATCTACAAGCAATCAACAAACATATTAAAAAATGTTCACCATCTTTAGTAATAAGAGAAATGTAAACCAAAACTACCCTAAGATTCCATCTCACCCCAATTAGAATGGCAATTATCAAGAATACAAGCAACATTAGGTTTGGAGAGGATGTGGGGGAAAAGGTACACTCATACATTGCTGGTGGGGCTGCAAATTAGTGTAGCCACTCTCAAAAGCAGTGTGGAGATTCCTCAGAAAACTTGGAATGAAACCACCATTTGATCCAGCTATCCCACTCCTCGGTCTATACCCAAAGGACTTAAAATCAGTGTACTACAGAGATACAGCCACAACAATGATCATAGCTGCTTAATTCACAATAGCCATATTGTGGAACCAACCTAGATGCCCCTCAATTGATGAATGGATAAAGAAACTGTGGTATGTATATATATATATATATATATATATATATATATATATATATATATATATATAAAATGGAATATTACTCAGCCATAAAGAATAATATAATTATGGGATTTGCAGGCAAATGGATGCAGTTGGAGAATTTCATGCTAAGTGAGATAAGCCAATCTCAAAAAACCAAAGGACGAATGATCTCAGTGATAAGCGGATGATGACACATATAGGGTGGGAAGGGGGCAGGAATGGAGGAAGGAGAAACTCTATAGAGGGATAAGAGCGGTGGAAGGGGTGGGAGGGAGAAAAAAATAACAGAATGAATCAAAAACTATTACCCTAGGTAATTGTATGATTACACAAATGGTATGCCTCTACTTCATGTACAAACAGAGAAACAAGATGTATCCCATTTGTTTACAATAAAAGTGATTTAAAAAAAAAAAAAAAGAACCTGACCTTTTCCCTGCTGGGTCTGTGGCCACTGTTAGCTGAATACAGACTCAGGAGTCCTTCCACGAGTGAAGCTGGTGGTTAGCAGCACTTGATCTATGGAATCCATCATGAAGAGAGGATGTCTTAAGATTAGTGAAACATGGGTCATACATCCTCTGCACCAGGGAAGTTAATAATGAATTCAAGACTGCTTTTCAGAGAGCCAGCTGATAGACATCCACTGGCATCCCAGGTAGGGTGCAGGTGAGGGCCCTTGGGGTCCTCTGCAGTCCCAGGAGTGCTATGAGGCATGGAGCACCACAGGGAGAGGCCCAGAACCCAAGTAGGTCCTCCACTCAGCCCACACACATCCCTTCCTGAAACACCTGCTCAGTCTGGGCTTCTGTGGCTTTCCTTAGTGCTGCTCCTTTACCTGGGTACAGAGCAGAACCAGATGGGGGTGACCCCAAAACACTGAAACTATCCATGGAAAAGGAGAATGGACACTCAATCCCCCTACTTTTTGCAGGGAGCAGCTGACCAACCTGGGAAAGTGTGAAGGTGAATGAGGAGGTAGGTGTTGAGGAGGACAGTGACTCTCATCAGCATAATTCAAAGCTCAGAAGGGACCACAAGGGAACCTGGTAGGAGGATAGAGCCCCTGCTCCCAGCCTTTCCCAGGAAGGGCTCTGGGAATGAGGCAACCTATGCAGAGGGAGGCTCACGGTTAGTTCCAGGAAATCTCTGCCTCAGGGATTCTGAACCTTAGCACAGTGAGCTCTGGCACAGATAGGAAAAATGCCCTGCAGAAAGCCTGTCTGCAGCCTTATGTCTATCCACTAAGTGAGAGGAAAGAACAACCCAGGCAGGGCTGCCAATATCTCCATGAACCACCACAAGTTGGACCATGAAGGCCATCATGTTTCGGAAGCACTCCTGCACCACACATGAAGAAGGCAGCACAGAACTTCAAACAGGATCCAAGAATTAAACCCCCAACCAGATCCACCAAGGACAGACAAGACAGGAAAGACTCACTCAACCACAAAGACCAAGGATGCCCAGGAATTGGTGGAAGACCCTCAACATATTTTCATGAAGAAGCAACACTAGCAAGAGGGTGGCACTCACCAGCAGGCAATCAAAGACCAAATGCCATGAAGATTTGGGGCTGTGCACAAAACAGGGAGGAGGCTGGGCTCTGCTGGGTGAGGGCACTCACCCATAGACCCAGAGGAGCTGAGCATTGGTGGGTGAGGGGCCCAACCCAGTGGACCAGGAGAAGTCTGAGTAATGGTGGGTAAGGGGCACTCAGCAGAGGACCAAGAAGAGACTGAGCACAGCAGGGTAAGGGGTGCTTGGTAATAGTATTCAGGGAAAACTGAGAACCTGTGTGTGAGGGGTGCTCACCACAGGACTCAGAAGTCCCTGAGCAATGGTGGGGGTGGGGTTGATGAGGTTAAGACAGAACCCAGACAAGGCTACATATGCTCACAGACATGAGCCAAAAGAGGCTGAGAAAAGATTGACTACAGAAACTCAGCACATGGCACAGAGGAGACTGAGCACTGCTGGATGAGGGGCCCTCACCCACAGGACTCAGAAGACCATGAGTAATGGTTGGGTAAGTAAGGTTAAGACAGAACCCAGAAAAGGCTGAGTAATATTAGGTTTTCTATGATCACACAGAGGAGTCAGAGGAGGCTGAGTTAAAATTGGCTATGGGAACTTAGCACATGACCCAGAGGAGACTAAGCACTGCTGGGTGATGGGTACTCATGAAGAGTCCCAGAATATTCTGAGCACAGCTGGATGAGGGGTGCTTACCCAGAGGACACAGAGGAGAAAGAACTGAAGGATAAGAGACAATTCAAAATAATATTCAGGGAAAACTGAGAACCTCAGTATAAGTGCCACTTGCAACAGGAATCAGATGACCCTGAGCAATGGCATCTGAAGGGATATTAAGGACAGGGCCCTGAGAAGACTGAGCACTGTCAGGTGAGGGGTGCTCACCCACAGGAACCAGAGGAGTCTGAGTAAGGATTACCATGGGAAATATGGAACAGGACATAAAGAAGACTGAGCACTCTAAGGTGAGGGGTGCTCACCAAAAGGATGCTGGGAAGAATGGGCAAAGAATGATTAGGGAATTCAGAAAAAAGAAACAGAGAAGACTGTTAGATGAGGGTCACTCACACACAGGTCCCAAAAGAGACTGAATAAGGACAGATTAGGTGAATTTAGCAGGGTAAACAAAGAAGGCTGAGTCATGTCAGAAGAAAGGCTATCACCAATAGGATCAAGTGAAATAGGGGTACTAGTGGGTGAGGGGAGGGTACTAGTGGGTGAGGGGTGCGTACCCACAATACTCAGATACCTTGAGCAATGGTGAATGAGTGGAGATTTAGGGCTGCACCCAGAGAAGAGTGAGCACTGGTAGAAGAGGGGCGCTCACCCATAGGACTTACTAGATTCTGAGCAATGATGGTTGAAAAGAGGTTTAGAGCAAAACCCATAGATGACAGAGCAAAGATAGATGAGGTGTGCTTGACTACAGGATCCAGGGGAGACAGAGGACTTTTGGGAGAGGGATTCTCACTTATGGTGCTCTGAGTTTTTGGAAACTTTTGCAGAATATCCCTTGGTTCAAAGTTTTAGTGACTTCAGGGATTGTTGAAATGGTTCCATAATGATGGGAAATTGTCCTTGGCCATATTTCACACTGTCTTTTGAAGGTGTACATTGTGCCTAACTCAGAAGTTCTAGGAGGTCTCCTCTTTTGTCAAACGTAGCAGCCAGTGACATGTCACACAAGATTCTGAAAATACATAAATATATTCTTCCCATCCACTGTTCAGAAAGATGTAAGATTCTGAAAGATGCTATATCATCCATAAGCCACTTGAGCAATGGTGTGGAAATGGTGAACGATGAGTGGTAAAATGAGGTCTTCAGTTCTGTGGGCATTGACATCCTTTAAAATTGTCTTGGGTTTTCAGGAATTGGTAAGGAACATTGCTTGGCAGCACCGAAAACCTATTGAGGTTGTTGGAAAATAGGAAGTATCCAATCTCTTCATGTCTCACAGTAGTGTTGTTATGGACACACAGATAAGGCCAGAGATAGTGTACTGCCATTAGGCAGAATGGGACTTACCCAGAGATTTTAAATGTGCCTAGGACTCAGTGGATAGTGAGCCCTGTTAGTGGATGTGTACACACCCACAATACCTACAGGGTACTGAGCACTAGTGAGAGAGGGGTGTTCACCCACCAGATTCAGAAGACCCTGAGCAATTTATGGGGGGTGGGTGATTAAGGATAGGACCAAGAGAAGACTGAGAACTCCTAGGTGAGGTTTGCTCACACACAGGGCATAGGTGACTGAGCATTGTTGAACAGGGCACCTGGTTTACAGGACAGTTTATGTCCTTAGTACTCACGTGAGTGTGGCACTCACTGTTTTCCTTTCATACCCTGTCTGATTGGGGTTGATATGTGGCCTCATGGGATCTTCCCATCCTCCTTTGCTCCCCAGTGTCCTCTCCATATTATGGTCTGGGAACATTGTCCATCAGTTTGTGGTGCCTTGCCCAGTCTCTCTCCTTAACTTTCATACAGTTTGTGATGTCTTAATGGCATAGGAGGAGGGGCAGGCACAGCTGTTTTTGATACTAAGGTCTTGGAAATTTTGTGGGGCTCTCAGGACTGAATGTGTCCCCCAGTGTTACCTTTTCTTGGACCTAATGACCTCTGTCTCCACTGGCTGCAGTCAAAGGTCTGAAGAGCATGACTCCAGTTCTGTTTCTGACCCTGTTGTTCCTGAGTTTAGGAATGTCTGGTTTGGAGCTGCTGTCTCAAGCATCAGTGGTGGGGTCACAGCGTGTGTTGAGACTTGGTAATGGAGCCTCTGTTTCCCATCCAGTCCCTGCTGGAACCAGGGGCCTCTTTGCCCCACCTTGTCCATAGGAATGCCAGATCTAGTCTCTAACCTTGGTTTCCTCATGCTCAGGCATGGGACATCTGGCCTCCCTATTCTCCCCTCCTCTTCTCCAGCACTTACCTGGCCAGTGCACACTGCTTGGTGCCTGGCCTTGATGGAACCCCACCCAGACATACTATACCATATCTTTTGATCATGACAGCAGGAGTTCACAGGTTTTTGTGAGGTCCTGATTGAGAGGTGGAAAGAATGTCCACCACAGGACCTCAATCTGTCCTTGTCCCTAGGACTCCACAGCCAGGGTCACCTATCACCAGGCAGAGCCTATTCCTCCATGACAGGTTACCAAAATTTCCCATGGGACAGAGTGGGTCGTATCATTAGTATTACCTTGTCTCCCCCACAGACTTCCCAGGGGCTATGGTTTAAAAGGAGACTAAAATACCTGGGCCTCTGGGGAGAAAAAGGTACACTGTGGCTGCAGGACAACAACACAGCTGGGGATGCCTGATGCAGAGTGGCTCAGTTGCTCTCTCTTCCTCACTCCCTATTCATCCTCACTCAGAGTTTATGGGATTTACCAAGAACTGCAGGAAGCCTGGTGATTATTAGGGTGCACTATTCCCAAACCCCAAGTCCTGAAGTACCAAGCTCATGCTATGCTCAGGTCCCAGGTGCAGCCTCGACCTGGACCCTGCCCTGAGTCTCTCTACACTTCAGTTCTTCCCCTTGTCAGGGTAGGATGGTCCTGGGGCTGGGAGCCAGGATGCTCTTCTGAGTTACCTCCTGGTACTCTTTGTGATTTTCTTTGAGACGCGGTCTCTCTAAAATGCTCAGGGTGGCTTCAAACTTGATTCTCTTGCCTCAGCATCCTGAGTGACTGGCATCCTAGGTGAGGCACCCTGCCAGACTCAGTCCACTTTTTGTTAAAAAGGAGGTCTTTCTTCACAAGGGCCTGGTTTTAGGGAATTTATAAGTCAGACCTACACTGAAACCAGTCAGGAAGAACAGTGGGTCTAAGGTCACACACACTCACATTCACTTGTGTGCTGAGGCTGAAGCTGGGTTGGCCCCACCCCACTTTGAGGTCCAATTGCAGGGCCCTGAAGAGCTGCCCACACCGAGCAGAGCTCCAGGGGTTCACGTGGTTGCCACCCCATTTTGCAGCCTCCACCACAGGGAGCTCTAGGCTGAGGCAGCCTGGTCAGCCTGGCCACGCAATACTCCCCATAGTGGTCTTGGGCCACAGAAAGGAGGAAGGCCCAGGGTATGCAGTGAGGATCCCCCAAGGTGGGATCCCTCAACATCTCGCACTGGTGGGCCCCCTCTGCAGCTGGGGAACAATGCTGGTAGATCAGAAATGCTTTCTTATCTGGGTTCTGTACCATCAAGTTTCCCTCTGTCCTAATGTGCACCAACATCTAGGCTCCTGGAATCAGGTGCCCCACCTGGAGGCTCCCAGCAGGGTCAAAGACCCACTCCCCAAAATTCTGCTCAGCTCTACCAGCTTGAGGAATATTGTGTTGTCCTTTGGAACACAGAGAGGCTGTTTCCTCATATGGCCTCCTCCAGAAGCCCACCAAGGACCTCCACGGGAAACTTCACATTAGGTCCCCTGGAGGGGCATTTGGGGGGAGGCCCCTCAGCAATGGTAGGCGCTGGTAGGTGAGGGACCAGTCTGTGGCCTGGTTCCTTCCCTCCAAGAACCAGCACCCAGAGTGGACTTTGGAGGCTACTGGAAGAGAATGAATGCATTTGATATGTCTGAGAAGAATGTGTGTTTTGGGAGGAAATGTGTGACCTTAATCCTTGGTGATCTCTCCCCCATGTTTAATGTCCAACATCAAGGAGCATTGAGGAGGATTAGGTCAGGGTTCAGAGCCCCTCTGGGAGGTACTGGTGCTTTTATAAGACAGGCCCAAGGAGCACAGATTCTGCCATGTGAAACACAGCCAGAGGGAATGTCCAGGACCCAGAAAGGGACTCTCTCCAAACCCCAAGGCTAAGAGTTCCCTGATCATGGACTATGGGCCTGCAGAATGAGCAGGAATTTTGGGTGCCTATTGGTCAGTCTTTCATCTCTGCAAGGAAATGCCCAAGGCAGTTCACTCTATGGAGAAGAGCTGATTTCCCTCAAGTTTGGCATGTCTAAGCCATGGAACCTGCCTCAGGCCAGTTCTGGTGAGGGCCTCATGATCTGCCCATGGGCACCACAACAGCAGGGTGTGTAGAGTAAGCAACCCACCTCTACGTGGGGCAGGCAGTCTGTGGTCTCTATAACAACCCTTCCTGAGCACCATCCTTTGTCCCAGAGCACCCCTTCCAGGGTCACTTCACTGACCCTGGGACTGCCCAGTAGGCCAAGCTCCAAAGATGCCACACCTCCATCCATTGCCACCCGGCAGAGCCTTCACTCACAGTGGACCCTACGGGGCATGCCAACCAAACCCAAACCACAGTAAGTGGCCTGTGAGATTCCACCATCCCCCAAGGACCACATGGCCTCCTTTTCTTCCTTCCCTTCCTGAGGTACAACACCAGGACAATTGGGGGTTTGCCTTTCTGATGGACAGAGAACTCGCCAAAAGATCAATCTAGAATGCACACTTCCTGTTCTCTGCTGGCAACAGAGAATAGAAATGCCCCATACAAATTTGCTCCATACAAATCACCTGGAACCATGTTTAGGGCAGCCTGTTTTCAGTCTATTCTTCTATGTCTCCAGAGTACTGAGGCTACCCAAACCCCATCCCTCTCCAGCACTGTCCCCATAGGACTGACAGACAACTCTGCTGTTATGTGCCTGTCCATCTTGCTCCAGGGGTCTGCTTCCTCACTAGCATCCAGGTCTTGTGCTGGGAAAGACTCATTGGTCACCCAGGGATTTCACCTGCCCTAATCCCATTTACCCCTGTCCCCTTGGTGAACAGGGGTATCCCTAGCAGGAGACCACACTCTGGAGTCACTCAGGTGTCTGGCCCTTCTGTAACAGTCAGGATGTGGAGATTGCCCTTGAATATGCACCTCAGTGGTTGCTGCCTTCATCCCAGAGCCTGAAACAGGCAGCAATCTCTGCCCTCCAGCCAGGGAACCCTTTTGCATTGCCAAGCTATGGTGAGGCTTCTCAAGTGGGTCTGCATCCACCAGGATTTTCCAAGGCCTGAGCTTCCTGCCTCTACTGTCAGAGGTCCCTGAGGACCTTCTGGAACCCCTGGAGTCCTGCACACACCTGTGGGTGCAGCATCCTCTTTGAAGCACTGCCACCAATTCAGCTCCAGAAGGTTCTTCCCTGGATTTGTTTTCAATTTTATTTATTTAATTAACTGATTCATACTGAGAATTGAAGTTAGGGCACTTTACCACTGAGTGACAGTACCATTTTTACTTTATTTTGAGACAAGGTCTTGAAGTCGCAGAGGTTACCCTCAAACTTGCATCCTAATGCTTCAGCCTCCTTGGACTCAGGAATTATAGGCCTGTGCCACTTGTCCAGTGGTGGCTTTTTAAAGAATTCTCAGCCTCTCATACTGATTTAGAGCTCACACCTTGGTCAAACACCAAGGTCTCCTCAAATCCTCTCATGTAATATTTCAAATTATATTAAATAAATTTCAGTAAAGATAAAACACTACTTGCCTTAGCAACACCACCCTGGCCCTCTAGGTTTTCCATGGTTTTAATCTGTCATGACAAGTGGGGGCACTCACAGGCAACAGGTCTCCTGGGTGAACTGTTTCCCTTGGGAGACTGCAGAGGTTGTCTGCACATTCGCCAGTCTTCACCACTAGACTGGGAAAGAGGCCTGGCACAGGCAACAAGGAATGCAGACAGGTCAGTCTGGGACCCCTCCCCAGGCAACTGATCCAGCAGGGCTAAATTTGAGTCAATAACTGCTGCTGAGGCTTCTCCTCCTGGCAATGCTCACCATCCCAGCCACCAGGGAGGCTGAGGCAGGATAAGTCCAGGGACCCTTACATTCTAAATGAAATACTAATACTGTTTGTGCATTTTAAGCAGTGCTTATCTTTTAGAATATAAGTTAATAGTGGATAAAATTCTAATTGAAAAAGATTGGCCATGGAGTGTACCTGTTTAATCTTAATAATGAATATATGGGGTTCAGTATATTACTTGCCAGAATTTTGCATGTATTAAAGTTTTGTTTTGATAATTTAAAGTTATATTTCAAGTTTTGCTTTTCTTTGAAGACTTTTTTGAAAGATCAGGCTTTTCTAACCCTGATCATTTGTAACATATTACTTTTCAGTTTTTCTTTTAAAATAGGTAATACCACTAGGAAATTCCAGTCTAGAGCTTCCATAATCTTTTTCTTTTTTTTTTTGAAGCAGGGGTGGGGGATAATTGAACCAAGGTTTCACACATGCTGGGCAAGTGCTCTGCCACTGAGCTGCTCCTCAGAATATGTTTTAGTATGGGACAGGGTGTCGATAAGCTGCCCAGACTGGCCTCAAATTTGTGTTGCTCCTGAATCCACATTTTGAGTGGCTGGGATCACAGATGTGCTACCATGCTTGTACCATGATGCTCCCCACCCCCATGCATGTACTTTCTCTTAATACTTTTATGCATAAGCAACAACATTGTACCAGCCATAAGTGTTATGACCTTATAGACACACACCTGGGGAAACTACCTGGACAAAGACAGAGGTCATGGGGAGGTGGGATATGAATGAGAAATAGACATCTTCATATGACCCCAGCAGTTTGGGAGGAGGCTCAGACTAATTTTCAGTCAAGTAGGGGTTTGCTCACAAGAGTGGATGGGTGGTCCTTAAATACCCATCACCCCAGTAACTGGTAGTGAGAAGGTAGCTCAGGTGAGCATAAACCCACCATAGATCAAAGCTCAGTTTAGCCATGACTAGATGTGGTCTTAATCTGTTTTAGAGTTTACACTAATGTTCCATCTAATGGGCACTGTTGAATTTCAAATTGCACATATGAAGTGTGAGGAGAGTGTTCCCTAAGTATATCTTGCTTTTCAAGTCGATCTTGCATGTCTTCAAGGGAACATGTATTCATGACTGGTCTTTAGCCCACCCTGGGAATGTGCCCTCTGATTGGGCTGATGGTCATGGTTGATGGTCTTGTCTGGTACACAGGGCCAATGAACTGAATCATAGCCTCCTGTCAGCAATGCTGTGCACATACATCAGCATGCTTGATGTGTTTCTGGCTTCACCATTTTGACCTAAGTTTCAGTAACTGTGAGTGTCCTGTAGCATGATGCCCCTATGTGACTACCTCTAAATAAAAGCCAGACCAAGACACTTGGCCCGTTTTCTCTGGGCAAAGACATTCTGTGCATGTGCACAGTTTCCTGCTGGAGAGAAGCATGTCCTGGAGGGTTCCCAGTTAGGGAAATGGTCAGCAGCCTGTGCCTGACTTCTCTGGATTCCTCCTGCAATGTATCTTTTTCTGATACTCTTGGTCTGAATCCTTCCCTTCTAGTGAAACTCATCCATAAGTATAAAAAACAGATATCTTTGAGAAGATGATGCAGGAAGCACCTGCTGAGAAGAGGGAGGTCAATGTCCTGGACATTGTCACAGTGATGTGAATAGAGCTCAGCTAGTCATACCAGAATATTCCAGAAGGGGCAAGGCCGATATCAATGCAGAGAGGGAATAGCATGTGTAACTGGTGCCTAGCATGGGAAGCAGTGAGCTCAGTTACAGGAAGACATTGACACTAGGGGCAGGAGCAGCAATGGTCCAGTCTAGGTGCTGGCCTGTGTCCAGGGCAGAAGAGAATGCCCTGTGACCAGCACCTAGGGAGAGCAGAAAAGGTGTACCCCACCAAGGCCAGCTCCTAAGGCCTGTGCATGTTTGGCCAGGAATGGAACTAGGGGCTGCTTTCCTCACCCATCCTGGCCCTTCCACTGACTGCCCTGGTCAGGGTCAAGGCTGTGACCAGACACCTCCTCTAAGAGCACATGAGTTGGCCACCATGAGCTCTTACCGGAACTCAGAGTCCAGGTGCAGCAAGGAGAAAAGACTCATACTAAAACCATCACTCTAGTCTCCCCTTTGGCATTTTTGTTCTTCCACTTTCTCTTGGTGGTCACAGTGTGTACAATGATGTAGTTGTTACTACACACTTTCATGTGCACACAGTGCAACCATGTCCTGTGGCCAAAGTTGCTCCCCAGCACCTGCCCATAGTCCTTGGTCTCTCTCTCTCTCTCTCTACTGATCTTCCTTGGTTTTCATGACATCCCCCATCTTTCTTCTCCTGTTTCCCCCCTGGCTTTGTCATGTGGGAGAGAACATGGCCCTTAACCTTCTAAGTTTGGCTCATTTCATTTAACATAATGTTTACAGGTTCCAAACATTTTCCTGCAAATGATGACTTTATTTTCTTTGTGGTTGAATAAGTCTGCATTGTGTCTATACACCACATTTTGTATATCTTCATCCACTGACGAACAGACACTTAGGCTGGTTCTGAGATGTGGCTATTGTGGATTGTGCTGCTATAAACATGGGTTGTGTGTATTGCTACAGTATGCTGACTTTAATATTGAGAATAAATCCTGAAGTATTTATAGCTGGATCATTTTGTAATTCCATGCCTAGCTTTTAAGAAACATCCACATTGATTGTGCTAATTTACATTCCCACCAACACTACAGAAGTGTCCTTTTTCTCCATAGCCTCTCCAGCCTTTGAAATTGTTGTATTGTGTTTTTGGGGGGTGCAGTTCCCAGCAATTGAACTCAGGGACTCTAGACCAGTGAGCTCATCCCAAGTCTTACTTTGTATTTTATTTACAGACAGGGTCTCAGTGCGTTTCTTAGGGCCTCAGTTTTACTTAGGCTGAACTTGAACTTGCCACCCTCCTGCAAGCCTCCCCAGCCACTTGATTACAGGCATGCACCACCAAGGCCAGCTAACTGTTTGGATTCTTGATGACTTCCTTTCTAACTGAAGCAAGAAGAAATTTCAATGTAGTTTTGATTCATATTTCCCTAATTAATAATGATGTTCAACTATTTTTCATATATTTACCAGCTCTCTGTATTTCTTTTGAGAAGTATCTAATTCATTTTCCCAGGTATTAATGGCTTATGGGGGGGGGTTTGGTGTTAAGTTTTTAAGTACTTTATACAGTCTAGACATTACTCTTCTGTCAGAAGGGTAGCTAGCAAAGATTTGCTCCCATTTTTATATTCTCTCTTCACAGACTCAATTATTTCTTTGCTGTGCAGAGGCTTTATACCTTGAAGTCATTCCATTTATTGACTCTTGGCATTCTTTCCTGCAATTTAGGGGTCTTACTGAGAAAGTTGTGCCTGTGCCTAAAAGTTGGAGTGTCGACCCTAAGCTTTCCTGTAGGAGTTGCATGGTTTCTGGTCTAATTCTGAGGTCTTGGATCCATTTTGAGCAATTTCTTGAGCAGGTTGAGAGATATAGGTCCAGATTTATTTTTATACTGTGGATAACCAGTTTCCCAGCACCACTGGTTACAAAGGCTGCCTTTTCTCCAATGACTGTTTTTGACACTGATGTCAAGGATCAGATAACTGTTGATGTTTGGGTTTGTCTGTGTATATTCTATTCTAGGCCATTGTTGTGGGTGTCTGGTTTTAGACCAGGCCTGTGTAGATTTATTACATGGGGTGTAGTATAATTTGAACCAGATATGTGGGTGCCTATAACATTTCTTTTTCAACTTGGAATTGCTTTGGGTATTTGGGGTCATTTATTTGTTCAAATGAAGTTTAGGACTTTTTTTTAATTTCTGTGGAGAATGTCATTGGTATTTTGATGGGGATTTTCTTGAATCTCTATATCGTTTTGGTAGTTTGACCATTTTAACAATATCGAATATAACTGTCTTTGAACATAGGAGGACTTCTTGTGTCTTCTTCAATTCCTTTCCTCAGTGTTCTATAGTTTTAAATTTAGAGATTTTTCACCTCCTTGGTGAGAGTTATTCCCAATTCTTCCTCCCTTCCTTTCATTATTCTTTCTTTCTTTTTTCTTTCTTTCTTTCTTTTTTTTTTTGAGTGTATTGTGAATGTGACTATTTTACTAATTTCATTCTCAGCAGATTCATTGTTGGTAAACAGAAAAGCTGTTGATATTTGTATGCTGATTCTGGAATCAGATATTTTGCTTAACTTTCTCAACTTTAGCTCCATCAGTGTTTTGCAAGCAGTGATAATTTGATGTCTTCCTTGCCTATGTTTATCCCTTTTCTTTCCTTCTCTTGCCTTCCTGCTCTGAATAGAATTTCTAGCACTACATTTAAATGGAGTGGTGAGAGTGGAAATTCTTGTCTTGTTCTGAATTTGAAAGGAAATCCTTCAGTTATAACCCATTTACTATGAGGATGGCTTTGGATTAGTTAAATATAACCTTTATGATGTTGAGGTAGGTTCCGTCTGTGCCTAGGTTTTCATGGTTTTTATCGTGGATGAATGCTGGGATTTGTTGAAGTGTTTCTCTGCATATTTTGAGGCAACTATGTGATTTTTGTTCTTAATTTTATTTATGTGATGAATTACATTTATTGGTATTTTTATATTAAACCATCCTGGCAATCCTGGGTTCCAACCAGCCTGGTAATGGTGAACAGTATTCTTCATATGTTGTTAAATATGCTTTGCTAATATTTATTAAAGATTTTTGCATCTAAGTTCATTAGGAATATTGGTCAGTGATTTTCCTTCTTTGATTTGGCTTCATAGAATGTATTTGGATGTGTTCCATCCCTTTCTAGTTCATGAAATGATTTGAGAAGCACTGGGATTAGTTCTTCAAAGCTCTGGTAGAATTCAGCTGACATCATCTTGTCCTGCACTTTCTTTTGCTGAAAGACTTCTTGTTACTGCTTCTATTGCATTGCAAGTTGGTTGTCTCTTTATGCTTTCTTTGTCCTCTTGACTCAATTCTGGCAAGTTGTGTGTGTCTAGAAATGGATCCATTTATCCTAAGCTTTTCAATTTTTTGGAGTATAAATTTTCAAAATAGTTTTTTGGAGTATAAGTTTTCAAAATAGTCCCCAATGATCCACTGGATTTCTGTGATGTCCATGAAGAGTTCTCATTTTCTGTCTCTACTTTAATTGACTTTATGTATTCTTCCTTTTTCTTTTGGTTGAATTGGCTAAGGTGTTATGGATCTTGTTTTTCTTTTCAAAAAATCAGCCCTTCGTATCATCATTCTAAATTCTTTTATTCTGATGTGTTTATTTTTGGCTCTGATCTTGATTATTAACCTCCCTCTGGTAGTTTTGGAATGGCTTTCTGTTGTTTTTCAAGGACCTTGAGATGCACGACTAGCTTATTCCTTTGAGATTTCTGATTTTTTAGGTAGGCACTCAGGGCTATAAACTTCTCCCCTAGAACTCTCTGTGTCCTGCAGTGTCTGATAAGTTGTCTCACTCTTCACATTTCTTTGTGAGCATTTTTCAATTTCTACTCTGATTTCTTCTGTTACCCATTTATCATTCTAAAGTGCATTTTTCAATCTCCATGTATGTCCGTGGTTCCGGTAACATTTATTCATATTGATTCCTAATTTCATACCATTATGATTTGATGAGATGCAATAGATTATATTAATACTTTTGTAATTCCTGAATGTTGCCTTATGACTTATAGGGTGTATTTCAGAGAAGATTCCAAGAGCTTCTGAGAAGGAAGTATTCAACTGTGTTGGATAAAATCTTGTTTAGATGTCTGTTAAATACTGTTGATTTATAATATTTTTCAGGTCCAAAGAGTTTTTGCTTTATTATTTATGGATTACCTAGCTATTGGTGAGAGAGGTGTGTTGAAATCACCCAGTCGTATTGTACTGGTGTCTGTCTGAGGTTGTGATTCAAGCAGTGTCTCTTTTAGGTAATTAGTTGCACCCAAGTGTGGGCCATAAATATTTCTCATCATTGCATCTGCTTGTTGTATTGCACCCTGTACTGTATAAAATGACTTCCTTGACTCTTCTGTTTAATTTTGTTTTGAAGTCTGCTTGTCAGATTGGAGAATAGATACTCTTTCTTCTTTGGTGTTCCCTTCACATGATATATCAATTTCCATTCTTTTGTTTTCAGCCTGTGACTCTTGTTTCCTGTAAAGTTCATTCCTTGCAAACAAGAGTTTGGTCTTATTTTCTAGAGCATTCTGCCAGTCTGTGTCTTTTAATTGGAAAGTTGATGCCATTTACCTTCCAAGTTAATGTAAAGAGATGTTTATTAATTCCTTCCATTTTGATTTATTACTAATGTTTAATTTGTTCCTGTTTCTTATTTTTGTAGCTACTCTTTGAATATGATTTATTTATTTGTGGGAACTGGAGAGGATGCCAGAGCCACTAGGACTCCTGGGCATAGACTGGCTTTGGATCCAGTTGCTCCTATCCAGAACACATGTCCCTGGGGTTTCCAGGCCAGGCAGGCCATGGGGAGACCTTCAAAGCGACAATGTGCAGTTGAGAAGGTCATGTCCCTCTGCCCCTGGAGTCAGGTCTTCTGCTCAAGAGCAGAATCAGTGCCAGATACTCCATTCCAGGCTCCTGTATTCACCCCTGAGACTAAATTCCTTGAATCATGATGTCCACAATTCCTGCCACAGTGTTGGACTCAGTCCCCTAGAGAATCCTAACTGATCCCTGACTAGGTCATGATGCCACTAGCTTGTGTCCCAAGCAATGGATGCTCCCTATGTGCACACAAGCTTAAAATAAATGAGACCACAACAGTCTGCATGGCTTGCTGACCCCCACACTGAGCTCAATACTGGGTCAGAGGCTACAGGGAACTTGTACCTGGTGGAAGACATACCAAGGGTCTCTTCAGACCTGGAGGAAAGGAGTTGCCCATTACAGGCTGTGTCTGATGCTGGGCATGGATGGCTTCTGCTTCCCTGCTGGGGATAGATTAGATGGGGCTGTGGTCCTGACAGGGTAAAATGGGTAGCCATTCTGGGGAAATCTGCTGTCAACTTCTCAGGAAACCCCGTCTCCTGGGAGGTGAGTTCAGAGGGCACCTGCACACAGGTGAGCTGACTCCACCTCACCACCCAGCTGGGCCACAAGGCTGAAGCCAGGGGCCTGGCATTAACAGGCAGTGTTCTATGGGAGACTTTCTTCTCTCATCACCCATGGGCACTACTGGACTCACATGACAGTCAGTGCTCACACCTGAAGTGCCCCACTGGTTTGTTCTCGTGATCAGAGGGGGGCAGCTCTTGGGGAGAAGAGGAATGCATATTGGCAGAAGACTGAGCTGGGCACTGATTTGTCTCCAGGCAGTGAAGGTTGGAAAGTCCCTTTAACCCCAAAATTTTCCAATACTGTGAAAATAATAAAAACTCAAATGACATTTTGAATTTATCAAAAGGGTTGTATTTCTTGCTCAATTTAAATTTTTCTAGATGTCCCACCTCTGGAATGATGGGACAAAGGGGACCTTGAGGCTTGTCCTTGGGTGAGGGCCAACCAGAATTGAGAGGTGGCTGTGGATTCCAGTCTTCCCAGGCTAAGTATCCAGGATGGGTGGAATGAGAAACCTGGTTATGGAAGAGCCCAACTTTGCTAGGAAGGAGGTGATGGTAAGTTCTTAGGGTCAGAAGGAACTCAGTTTAGCCCCAGAGTAGCACCATATGGGGAGGCTGTGCACCCTACCCTCTCTGAGATGAGGAAGATGGGAGGTGGGAATTGAGGTGGGTCAGTGAGAAGCCAGGGAACATAGGACAGGCTGGGTGGCATCCACAACTCTCTTCCTGGCCTGCTGTGTTGCCCAGTGCCTCTGGATTCCCCAATGGGGGTATCAGGGCAGATGTTGTCCTTGGCATCTTGTCTCTGAGGAGAAAGCTGACTACATGTTCGGCTGGAAGGTAGACATTTTTGAATAAAGAATGGACAGTTTATGAGTGTGGACAAGCTGACCCAGCCATCACTGCAGCTGCGGGAGGTTAGAGACAGAGGCCTCCAGCTGACTCTGAGGGGGTCTCTCACCCAGGTGAGTGTTGGCTGTTACTCTCCTTTTCCCTGAGTCTTTGAAGTCCTGCCAGCTGAGATTCTGGTGGGATTCAGCAGAATCAGCCTGGAGAGCAAGGGACGCTGGGGCTGCATGTGCCACCTGTGCTTCCTCTCTGTCCAAAAGCACAACCCCCCATGACCCTCAGGGTGCATCTGTCCCCATGTGGGTGACTCACTGCCCCAGTCACTGGAAGGATTGATGATCCCTGATGGTCTCTGGATGACCTCACCCCAGTTCTTTTGAGTGCTGGCTGCACAGCACTGGTGTCCACCGAGGATCCTGCTCTCCTGAGGTGGTGCCAAAGTCTCCAGCCTCTCTGAGGCTTCTGTGAACTTGAGGCCTGGAACACCAGTCAAGAGGAGTAGTGACTGGGACTCCCATAGGCTTCTGCCTCAGGTGTGTGATAACACATCTACAACTAGGATCACAAAACTACATGGCCCCTGGAGGCTGAAGGGGGCCAAATCTTGACTATTGAGCAGTGACCACATCCTGAATGGTGGCCATGACCTTGCTCACTCTGTCTAGTGTCCTGGAAGGTCCGCTTGGGTGTTCATTCTCTCTTGGAATTCTTGTGGTTGAAAGTGTGCAAATGCCACACCAAGGCTACAAAGCATGTCAGCCACCAGGGGGCCTGGCTCCAGACTCCTAGCCCTGCACTCTGGAGCATACCTTGACCTGAGCCCTCACTCCCTGATGAGGCAGGTGCCCAGACACTGAGGGCTAGTACCCCAGCTGGCACTAAGTCTCTTGGCACTGTTGCAGAGGCCTCTGTTGCAACAGGAGGCTCTGGAGTAAGCCAGACTCCTGTGGATGCCAGAGCAGGTGTAATCAAGAACTTCATGACAAGTGCTGTCCTGGGGGCCTGGAAATGGCAAGACAAACAGCTGTTCATTAAGACCTGTGGGATACACTCCTGCCCTCTCAACACATTCAAGCCTCCTTACCACCTGTCTGATGCTTCTTCCTCACTCTCCCACCTCACAGGGAAATGCCACAGGGGTAAATGGTGAAAGGCCCAGTGTGAGACAAAGGCCAAGACCCAGAGTGTGACCAGAGCCAGAGCCCAGAGTGTGACCAAGGCCAGGGCCCAGAGTGTGGTCATGTTTAGGGTATAGGGTGTGACCAGATCAGGGTCCAAATTGTACCCAGAATCAGGACCAGTTGTAACCAGGTCAGGGCCCAGTGTATAACCAGATTACAGCTCAGGTGTAACCAGGTTGGTGCTGTGTGTTTCTCCAGTTCTGGACCCAGTAGTGACCAGATCAGGGTGCAGTTGTGACTGGGTCAGGTTCTTTGCTTGACCAGTTCAGGGACCAGTTGTGACCAGTCAGGGTCCACTAATGACAAGGCCAGAGCCCTGGGCTTGACCATTTCAGAGCACAGAATGTGACCAGTTCAGGACCCTGTTTTGACCAGGTCAGGGCCCAATCAGTATAGAATGTAAACAGGTTCAAGGGCCAGAGTGTGACCAGGGTCAAGGACCAGTATGTGACCAGGGTGTGGGCCCAGAGTGTGACAAAGGCCAGGGCCTCGAGTGTGACCATGGACAGGACATGGAGTGTGACCAGGGCAGGGTCCAGTGTTTGACTAGGTCAAGACTCAGTTGTGACCATTTGAGGGTGTAATTGTGACCAGGTCAGGGTCCTGTACTAGACCAGGCAGGACCCAGTTGTGACAAGGTAAGGGACCACCTGTGAGCACCACCAGAGCTTCTACCTGCTACCCTCCTTTAACCACCTTCCTTTCTGAGTAGCTGGTGCCCTTGGAAACAATCTGAGTCCAGCATTTCCCAAGCAGTGTGGAGTGGACATAGGATCTGTCTGCCACTCTGAGGCTGTCTAGAAGGAGCCAGTCCTACTATTCCCATGTTGCAGGGGGACAGGGCCAGAGCAGTCACAGTGTTTTTTGAGCAGTTATGGTCAATTTCAGTGCCCAGATTAGAAATGGGAGTCTTCCTGGGCCTGCCCTTCTACTGGAGGCCCTGGTGCCAGATGCACAATGTAACACCCATCACATGTCCCCACCTCTAGAAAGGAAGGCACTCACTTTCTCAGGTATTTGGACAATACGAAGCATCAGGTTGGCAAGAAGAAGCGGGAAGGAACTGATTACCTGATGCCAAGCACTCTTGACACCTCAGCCCTGGGCTGGGGGAGACAGACCTCAGTTCGCATGACACATTTTTATAGTTCATTACATGGTCACTGTTGGAAAAGGTGTGTGCCATATGTCCTGTGTCCTTAGTTGCAGACCAGATTCCTTTGCTGTGGGAAGACCCTTGGGAGTCTCAGGCTCTAGAGAAGAGACTTGGCTCCTCTGGTGCTCCCCTCGTGTCCTGCTGAGCCCTTCCCCAACAGTGGCCTCTGATGATATAATGAGGGCCTGGGGCCCATTGCAGGTGAATACACTCAGCATAGGCCACACCTGGGCGCCCACAGAATAGCAGGCACTCCACACAGTCCAGTGTCCCCATGCCCTAGAGCTGTGGGCTCCCTCCACCTTTCACCCATGTGGCATGTCCATCTACTGGACACGACCAGGGAATTCCAGCCCAAGGACTCTGCCCTGAGTCCTTTCATTTCTTTCCTAGGCTGAGCTCCAGCTGAAGCCTCCAACAATGCAGAACTAGGGAGGGGAGATTAGACATGGGGTGCACTTCCAGGTTCACAGAACTCTTTCCAGTCCTGACTGTGCCCAGCAACCTGTCCTGAAGCCCAGAGCATCTTGGGGTGGGCTTGGCAGGTGGGGGCTTTATGTTCTTAGCAGGACTTGCTGTGGGGTCTGGCACAGGGGAGAAGGGAACAATGGTGGGGAGTACAGGAGAGAACTGAGGAGACCCTGGAAACTGGGACATCCCAGACCCAGGCTGCTTATGGCCACCAATGTGCAGGGTATGTGGACAGCACCTCAGTGAGAGTCCCAAGGTCAGCAGGCTGGGGAACCTTGGAAGTTCTGTAGGGGAAGAGGCACTGGGAAGGACCCTTTTCCTTCCTGGAGTCCTTGCTGATTGGATTGGGGCCTTTGACAGCATTGGAAATAAGAGAAAAATGAAAATAATCACAATTTGGCCAAAGCAAAGAAGCTGATCTGCCAACACAGTCCACAGAAGTAATGCCATCCACAGGCATTAAGCAAGAAGACACACAGGTGGAGACCTAAGGTCCTGGAGGGAGTGCAGACATTGGCCCCAGCCCTGCCTTCCTTTCTTGGCCAGGCTGTGGCCTGGCCAAGCTCCCCTACTGGACATGGGATAGCTATCTGCAGGGAGTTTGGAACTTGGCAGCAAATGGCAGGCACTGAGGAAAAAGAAATTGGAGCATGTTTGAAATTCTCTTATTTTAATCAGGCTCTGTCACCATTCCGTCTCTCTTCCATCCCACAGTCTTAAGGGGTGTGGGACTCCCTGTCATCTGGTCCTGACATATGTGGGGTTGGTGCCCAGGTCACCACAATTGCACCCAAAGCTTATGAGTAAGAAGAGCCACCACGCAGAGCTACTCACTAGTTCCCATAGTGGATGATGGTTGGACCTGTTCAGAAGCCTGGGCAGTGCCTGATTTGGTTGGATTGGCACCTGGCCAGCCTCACTCTGACAACTCCTCCCTCCTGACAAACTGTTTTGGAGGACATTGTTTATTGTCAATGAAGTAGTCTGGGCCTTTGTTGCCAGGATGGATATGTTGTATCCTTTGGTCTAATCTGGTCCCTGCTCAAAGAGGAAGTGACAGACTGTAGGAGTCAGTGGAAAAGACACTTAGACAAAGTGAGCACCAAAACAGGCTCAGAGAGAGTGCTTCACCAGCTGAACTTTACCTAGAGTCCTGAAGTATCTGCCTGGGGAGTGCCAGGTGCAGCAGCAGGTGGGCATGCAGTGGAGAGTGATCTGGGTCAGCACCTGCCTCCTGTCCAGATTACCTGGCTGAAGTCTCTCTCCTGTCCAAGTTCTCAGGACCCCCTTTCACCTCATCAGGTAGCCCTCCCAGAGCTCTGTGGGACATCTGTGAGGACTTGGGGCTCACAGAAGGTGCTCAGACCTAACTCTGTCTCACTCCCTATCCTCTCATTCCCATGTGTGTCCAGACATTTGATGTCTCAGCTCCACCCTCTCCTCATCTACCCTTGGGGTACATGAACCTGGGCATGGTCCCCAAACCTAGACACTTTCGGTAAGATTGGAGTTAAGAGCTCCCACATCTCCTCTTTTCATCTACTCCTTCAATCATGTGACTATTGCAGTTCTCACTGCAAGTCCCTCTGTGATGGAAGCAGGATCCCTGGTGTCCCAGTTGTGGGGTCAATGAAGTCTCATCACAGTGACCAGGTGACCCTGGATGCTACCTCACACCCAGAGTTGTTGGAAAACATTTTTCCTGCAATTAAATTCTCTCTTTATTGTGTTACAAAACAGCACTCATGGTCGTGGAAGCCTCTGGGTAGGTGGAGATGATGAGAGCAGGAGAAACTAATGGCCTGTATGGAGCCCACCTGAGACCTTCAGCTGGAGCCACATTGCATCTCTGTGGTCTGCAAGCAGGGAAATGGAGGCAGAAGAAGCAGTAAAGCCTTGCACATTCCACTACCAATGCTGAATAGAAAGGCACATGGTAGACTCCTCTACTCCATTTCTGATCAGACTGGATGAAGGCCTCTCCTCCTCTCCACTCAGGAGTGCTGAGCCAGGTCATCATCACAGAAGGACAGGGACAATTGCTGTCTGGGTTTTCCAAAATATCCCACACAGCAACATACCTGGAGGGAGGCATATATTTCTATTGACCTTTCATTGCAACCTGTTCTTCCCTGCAGGGGCAGAAGTTCTTCAGGTGAGGTTCATTCCTCAACCAACAGGATCGGATCTTTTCTCCAATTACAGTCTCTGTCATTCTGTCCCTTTCACCTATGGACTGGACACACCTTCTCAGCCCTGGTCTGAAGCAAAATCTGTAGACACATTCCTAACCAAAGACAAAAACTTCCCCAGGATCCCATTGTTCTCCAAAACTCATGAGATCCAGAACCTGCCAGAAGGTCACTGCAGAAGAAACTTTGGACATCACCCCACAGTGTGCATGAGTCTTTCCCTGGGTGTTGCCACTGTTCTACAACATCCACAGAGCCTGATGCAGTGGCCATACCTGAAAAGTCAGCTACCAGGAATCTGAGGCTCCAGGATCCCATGTTTGAGGTCAAACTGGGCCACTTAGTGAGACCCTAAGTTAAATTAAAAAAAAAAAAAAGTCTGGCAGAGAGCCCCTGGGTCCCACATGCAGTACCTCAGTATGTTTTTAAACATTCATAGATGGATATGTGAGCATCAGGGGTGAGCATCAGGGCCCAGGATAATCCCAGACTTCTTGTGAAAGAGGTGAGTCACCAGCAGCACCGGACATGCCCTGCCTCACAAGCCTGGCCCTGCACCTGATACAGTCATAAGCTGGACTCAACTAGGTGTGTCTAAATGGGGTTGGCCTGGTCTTTATCTTGGTCTTTGACTCATCTTAACCTGACTGGGTACAGTCCTGGAAGAGTTCCAAAACTGACTCCTGGCCTTTTGCCTCATTTTCTCTGTATACACAGGCTTATCTGTGCTCCTGGAGTTAAAGCTAGAAACGTTCAAGTCTCTGAAAGAGCCCACCACCCAGAGGGGCATCCTCAGGAACGACTACTTGGCAGACCATGCCTGTCATCTCACAGGAAACCTAGACAGAATAGCCTCTCAGGCCACAGGACAGGACCTGTTTCCTCCTTGACTGGTTCCTGTCTGCATCTTCCCCTGGAGGGTGCTTACTCTAGCAGGCAGAGCATGGCTTCAGGGCAGATGGGCCTAGGTTCTTGTTCCTGGCCTGCCCTCATGTTGCTTGGGTACCACTGGCCATGGGACATCAACCTCCTGAGTCTCCTGTTCCATTTGGAAGCTGAGGCAATCACTGCTCCCTTACATACTTGAGGCAGATGATCCACGACCCCAGGTGTGTGGAGCATCCTGCAAGACTCAGGGCAGAACAGGTGCTCTCAGCTATGGAAGCTCTGTCCTCCTACCTCCCCAGCAGGATGGAGCTGGAAGCCCAGCCTGCCCTCATGCTCTCAGGTCAGAGCCAACATGTGTGATCCCACCCAGCACATAGGCAGGACCAGAGAAGCTGGAGCAAAGTAACATGAGGTGTGCTTGACCACAGGAGCCAGTGGAGAGAGTTTTGTTGGAAGAAGAGTGCTCATTAGGATGATTCACAGCACTTTGACCCTTATCAAGAGAGTCCCTCAGTTAAGTCAGAGGTGCTTTTTCTAAGGTTTCGGGAAGTCCTACATGATAATGGGAAATTGTCCTTGGCCACATTTCACACTGTCCCATGAAGGCATGCATTGAGCCTGACTCAGAAGTCCTAGGAAGTTTCCTCTTGTCAAAATAGACAGCCAGTGATATATCAGAGAAGTTCCTAAAAATACTGAAATATATTCTTTCCATCTACTGTTCAGAAAGATGTCAGAAATCCAGGGCATGCTACATTTTCCATAATAACTCAGGCACTAGAGCAATGGTGTGACAATGGT